>NW_026111753.1:107500-202500 GCF_024679095.1 Eriocheir sinensis | reverse complement strand
GCCCTGCTCAGGATACAGCCTCCCTGCATCCCGCCGCGCCGCCGACCCGGGTAGGAAAGCTGGTCTCGAAGTAGTACTGTGTTTGTTGCGAGTAGAGCTGATTCATTACAGTTAAAGTTCTGCATTCTCGTTTTACTACTGGCGAACCGGGGAAGTTATGAGTGAACTACTGGTGGAAAGGGGAAGCGAATGCCCATCGCCTGCCATCCCACGACGCCTCCGCAGTTCTTGTCTAAGTCTTCCTTCCTTATGTCCTTCACCCATTCATCCTTTCTCTTGTTCCTTTCCTTCATCCCCTCTTTCATTCATTCATTCAGTTCAACCTTCCCTCTTTCCTTTCATGCTTTCTTCCCTTCTCTCATCTTTCTTTTCACCCTCCTCATCGTCTTTAAAGTATCCAATGAGTTTGAGAGCTTTATGTCAGCCAAGGTGTCTTCTTCGTCTCCTCCTCCTCCTCCTTCTCTTCCTCCTCCTTTGTCTTGCTCTTAAATTCAAGGACGTATAAAACCAGGAAGCACTTAAGAGCACTCGGATTAAGGCGGAAGAAGAAGGGACTACAACTTGCATACGGCTAACGTTAAGATGTTGAGATTTAGGAGTGACATGTGTATCCTTACGAGCCATGAAGTCTGCTCCTCATTATTTATATTTGTGGAGAGAAGCAATATTATTTTCAAGTCTCATAAAGTAGCCCAAATCATTTCAGTATCGTGTTTGGCTCCGATTACGGCGTTATAAAAGAGCCTCAACCAGGTTATGACATAAGGGAAAACACACATTTTTTTTTCTGTGTTATGTTAGGTAGTCTACGGGAGAGAGTGTGACGTTTAACTTTGATTACAACATTTAAGAGAGCCGTTCAAGAAGGCGCAGGTTATAACATAGGAAAACACACACACACACACACACACACACACACACACACACACACACACACACACACACACACACACACACAAATAAACGGTAATATAAGGAGACATAAAGGGGGAAAAATGGACCACTAGGATTTTGAAAGGATGAAGGGAGGGAAGGAAATGGGCAACTCCGCGTACAAGGCCTAAACGTGATCCCTCCGCCAGTCCGTACAGATGATTTGAGGGTCCTTCCGTGTGTGTGAAAAAATATATCTGAGTCCTTCCTTTTGTCATGCAGGACAGAAACGTGCATGCAGCCAGTTTCCCGGGACGCAATGAAGAAAAGAACAATAAACAAATGAAACGCGTATACAAATTTAAAAGAACAAAGACAACTGACGAGGAAAACGCATGTGAGTGTCAACAAGTCTAAAACAAATGCAAAATAAAATGCATGAAACATTCTTCGTATTTTTTGTGCTCACTGACTTTCTCTGACTGCGTTGAATAATTGGTTTAATATGCTTCTATTTCTTTTATATTTTTTTTTACACTTTTAAACGATAAAGGAGAAAGAACAAAACACAAAAAAAAGTAGCACCACACCTTCAACTTGCTGTCCCTTTCCTTTCTTTCTTCGTTCATTATTTATGCTGCTTTTTCCTTCAATTTAACCCATTCATCATCAAAGTCTCCGAAAAGAACTTAGGGGGATTTCACGCTGACCATGATGGCTTCTTTGTTTCCTCCTCCTCCTTCTCCTCCTCCTCCTCCTTCGCCTCCTTAACAACAGATCATCACGAGTTTGTGCTTCAGGCTTTGCAACAGTCGATGAGGCCCAACGACAGACATAACAGTAAAGGTAAAGGGCCCCGCCTCAGCTTCATATCAGCCACACACCGCAGGGCCCAACACGGCGAGCCTCTCGACGCCTCACACTTGGGAACTTGTCTTCGCCATCACTTTCCGGCGGACCATTACTTCCTGCTAATGGTGATCCAAGTTTGTTGGCTCGGAAAAATGGTGTGACTCATAGCGCAACAAAGTGCCCGGAAATGATTTAGGGCATGAAAAATTATATTAACTGCTAAAGTCTGCAGTACACACACACACACACACACACACACACACACACACACACACACATACACACACACACACAGGGTAGGGGGGTGGAGAGAGAGAGAGAGAG
Source organism: Eriocheir sinensis (assembly GCF_024679095.1). Classification (NCBI taxonomy): domain Eukaryota; kingdom Metazoa; phylum Arthropoda; class Malacostraca; order Decapoda; family Varunidae; genus Eriocheir; species Eriocheir sinensis. The sequence goes on along the minus strand of NW_026111753.1, from coordinate 200,451 downwards.
AGAGAGAGAGAGAGAGAGAGAGAGAGAGAGAGAGAGAGAGAGAGAGAGAGAGAGAGAGAGAGAGAGAGAGAGAGAGAGAGAGAGAGAGAGAGAGAGAGAGAGAGAGAGAGAGAGAGAGAGAGAGAATTAAAGCTGGCAGCCACATAGAATAACTTCCTGTAACATAACCATTCATGCGGAACTGGAAATATGTAAGAATATCACAATAATGTTAAATGAAGCTATAACGAGTGACCTTTAACTATATTATACTTTTGCTTCTTTGCCTCCCTCTCTATTCTCGGGCTGTCCAAGGACGGAGACACACACAGACCTTGCTCACATGCCACATTTCTCATTTAAAGGTACATCTCTCTTTTTTTTCTTTCGACTACACCGCTGGAGGAACGGCGTGTGTGCTCTCTGCCTTTGATGTTCCGCTGTGTTAAAATAAAGCTGCCCCGCTCCTCTCGGGAATTTAAATGCTTGCCATGCAAAATGTATGTGTATGTCTCTCTCTCTCTCTCTGTGTGTGTGTGTGTGTGTGTGCTCGTAAAATGAGAATAATCAAAACTTTCAACTGAGTACACGAAAATATATGCGTGATGAGTTTTCTCGAAAAATAAGGGAAAAGTTTTGAGGCCGCTTTGAAAAGTTAAAGTCAGGTGTAATAAAACTCGTAAAAATTCATGTGATGAAAAAACAGCGGCAACAGAAATACTACTACGAACCTAAGAAGGATATTTGCATAGCTTATTCAATAACTATAAACAATGCTAATGGCCAGGGAGTTAAAGCTTCCAGTCTGTCTCTCCTATTGATAGTTCTCTATTCTTTCCCTGGTATTTCTCCTCACTTCCCGCTCTCGTTTTGCTACTATCTATATGCTTTAGTCACAACTACGAGCAGAGATTTTTTTTCTTTCACCACCAACACATAATGCCGTTCACCAGCAGCGGCCAGTCGTGCACAAACTTTTCCGGCTACAGATGAGGTGATGACAAAAGTTTGTTAGCAGCTGTTTTGTGATTCCGGCCGGCAATCCCCAGCCGGTGTGTTTCAACCCCATCATCACCTACCCCATCCTTTGGTGCCGCAGCCAACAATGGATACACCTCACCCAGACTCTCTGTCGTGCAAAACGAGACCAAATACAATACGAATGTCATAAGGACTACACTTACAAGACGATATAATAACACGCAAGACTCCTTATCCAGAATCTCCATCGTGCAGAGCCTGATCACACACTACAAACGTCACGAAAACTGCACTTACAAGGTAATCTAGTAACACGCAAGACCCCTTATCCAGAAATTCCACAGTGCAAAACCAGACCCAATACGCTGCAAAAGTCATAAAGCTACTCTTACAAGGCAAAACAACAATATGCAAAACTAAAATAACTGAGTCCCTGGTCGGTGTCCTTTTCCTCCCCTTTCTATCGACTCGCCTGTGCCTACCCCTGTCGTCACACCGCCGCAAGCTGACACCACTGGCTGGCTGGCCGCTGATTCGAGACACGCACCAGAACAGAAGCTGGAGCGAGCAAGCTTTGTGGTGTGCCTGGAAATTGGCAGTGGTAGAGTATAGGTGGAGGGGGGGAATGGAGGAACCAAAAGAGATAGCCGCTGCGATGAGGCCCAACTAATAGTGTTATAATAGCATCTGGCGGCGTGCACAGCTTCATTCTGGATCTTGGTCTTGATCTTATTCCACTCTCGCCAGACAGTTGTTTAAATTGCGCTGCCACACTTTCCGCGAGTCAGCCTCGGTCACGATTCTCCCTTCCCCAGCGGCTCGCCAACGGCCCAGGCAACACTTTCAGAGCACCGCACAAGGCCAACGAGGAGTTCAAAGCTTCAAGGCACGCTGCAGAGGCAAGTGAGCAGCTGCCATGCCAAACTTTGCTCACTTTACAATGTCCTTACTGTCTGCAGAATACTATCCAAGAGCCAACTGCAGCTGCCACGACAATTCACATCTCTCCGGCTTCTCCCTCGCTTTCCATCTATAGCTCCTTCATATAAGCAATTTTCTACCCAGACCAGGACCCCGCCAACCTCAGAGCAATGATTCGCCTCACCCACAATGCTGACGTTACTCTGGAGACTCGACACATACATAATAGGCTGGTGGTAGAATGAGCATCGCCACCATCACAACCACTACCAACAACAACCCTAACACCACCAACACCACCAACAACAATGACAACAACAGCAGAGCCACTTTCAACACACGCACGTACCTAACAGAATGGTGGTGGAATGAACACCGCCACCACCACCACCATCACCACCGCCACCACCACCACCAACGACAACACTACCACCATCACCACCGCCACCACCACCACCAACGACAACACAACCACCATCACCACCGCCACCACCACCACCAACGACAACACTACCACCATCACCACCACCACCACCAACAACAACAACATTACCACCATCATCACCGCCACCACCATCATCAACGACAACACCACCGTCATCACCACCACCACCAACAACAACAACAACAACTCTAACACCACCATCACCCCCAACAACAACAACAACACTAACACCACCACCACCCCCACCACCAACAACGACAACAACAAGTGAGCTGGGGTGGCAGGCCGCGGGGCAGAGTGCGACGAGATACTAACGAGACCAAAAAGAGAAGAAGAGGGAGGCAGCGGAAAGGGATATCCTAATACATTTTCACTTTTCCATTCTCTCTCACTCTCTCTCTCTCTCACACACACACACACACACACACACACACACACACATAAGACAGTGAGATTCGTAAACAAGGGAGGAATGAAGGACTAGTTTATATTAAGACTGTATACACGTGCAGATACGCATGCATATAAAGGAAAAAGTAATATATTATTTTTTTTTCTCCCCCACATGACGCTGCGAGATTGGACGAGAGTATGCAGAAAAGTTGAAACTAAAAGGGAAGAGGAAGCACTGTTTTATATATTATGATTGTGTGTGTGTGTGTGTGTGTGTGTGTGTGTGTGTGTGTGTGTGTGTGTGTGTGTGTGTGTGTGTGTGTGTGTAGTTCTTTAGTTTTGTACCACATAGCTACACAGTATTCCAAATGACACTAAAGCATATAATAAAAATTTAGCCCAACACAAAAGAAAATGCCTCATCTTACTCCTAAAAATATGCACACAGGAACCACATACAGGAAACTTCTTTCTTCTTGCTTATTTAGAGTCTTCCCCCTAATGACCCTGACGCACTGAGGAGGAGGAGGAGGAGGAGGAAAAGGTGGCGGAGTAGGAGGAGGAAGAGGAGAACGAGGACGACAAGGAAAATGAGGAAGGGGAGGAGGAGGAGGAAGCAGAGGCGAAGGCGGAGGCGGGGTCGGAGGAAGAGAAGGAGGAAGCGGAGGCGAAGGAGGAGAAGGAGGCGGGGGCGGAGGAAGAGGAGGAGGGGGGAGCGGGGGCGGAGGAGGAGGAGGAGGAGGAGGAGGAGCATAATGTGTCTTGTGGACGAGGGAATCTTGTATCCTCTTGCCCCTATTACGTCACTTGTACAAGATTTTTTTTCTTTTCCTCCTAAAAAAAAATGTCAGTCTCGTTATCTTTCTTGCCTCATTTCTCCATTTCGCCCTTTTTTTATATATATATTTTTTCCTTCCCAACATAACGGTTCTTTTTTTTTTCTTTTGTCTTGCTCGATTTTTTCATTATATTCTCATTTTTACTTTCTCCTCCGTTCTTTCTTGCTCTTTCTCATTTTACGCTCTCTCACCAATCTCATGTTCAGTTTTTCTTTCTTCCCTCCTCTTCCTCCTCTTCCTTCTTCGTATGTCCTTCCTACTCTCCTTCCTTCCTTCTTAACCTATTCCTCTGTCCTTCCTTGCATTTTCTTTTCTTACTTCCTCACCAATCTCATGTTCAGTTTTTCTTTCTTCCCTCTTCTTCCTCCTCTTCCTTCTTCGTATGTCCTCCTTCCTACTCTCCTTCCTTCCTTCTTAACCTATAGCTCTGTCCTTCCTTGCATTTTCTTCTCTCACTTCCTCATCAATCTCATCTTCACATTTTCTTTCTTCCATCCTTTGCTTCTTTCTCTTTCTCTCTACGTCCTTCCTACTCTCCTTCCCTCCTTCCTGCCCTCCCTTACTCCATTTCTTCCTTTCTCCGGGCTTCCTCTTCTTTAGCTCCCTTCGCCCCTCCCTTCATTCTTCACTCCCTCCATCCGAACATCATATTTCATTCCCTCCTTTCCTCGCTCTCCCTATTTCTCCATCTTCTCTACACTCGCCTTTCCCCCCCCCCCCCCCCTCTCTCTCTCTCTCTCTCGCTTCCTCCAACACTCCTAACCCCAAGAGCCTTTCGACATAGGATCCGGACACCGCTAATGGGTTCCCTGCGATAGGTTCGGCAGTCAAACACAGCCTTAAGCCCGTCCTCTTACACGCTTTTGGGCTCCCTCAACCGATACTTCCATAGGCCACAAAGGAGATTAGTTGGCGTTCTCATGGCTGGGTTTTTTGTCACGTTAATGGTGGAGAAGCTTTGTCAAACTACCACAAGACTCATAACACTAACCATGGAAATACCGACAACTTCTATGAAAGCCTTAGGAAACGTGTGGGTGGGTGTGCCCCGAAATCTTTGAGAGTATAGGCTTTGGGGACAGAGGCTGCAAGGGCGACAGTTCCAAATGAGCAGGAGGGAAGGAGGGAGGGGAGAGGGGCAGGGAAAGGCGACGGCGGAGGAAAGAGGAATGATTCGAAGAGGAAGGAATGAAATGCGAGGTTTTAGAAATAAGGACTGCACGTGTACCTCATTTTCTCCTCACCTCCAACCCTCAACCCCCCCTCCCCTGACCCCCCCCCCCTCCCTGTACTCATTACTTCCCACCTGGTCCCCTAACCTAACTCTCCACCCTCCCTCTCTCTCTCCCGTTCTCATATCGTTCCTTCCTCCTCTCCCCTCGTACAGCTACTTTCCCTCCCCTTTCAGAAAATACTGCGCTACCTCTCCTAATGTAAAAGATTGTAATGGACTCTGCCAGTTCTACGCCTGTTCAGAATCGATTATGTATTTTTTATGCTTTTTACTTCGCCATCTCTCTATCTGAATACCAATTGACAGTCCCGTAAAAATAGTTCGTTTCGCTGTATGATTCTTTTTTTATTACTTTTCTCTTTATTCAGAAGTAGGAGTGTTATTGATGGCACAGTTGATGGCCTTGGGAGTGGCGGGCTATGGGAATGTGTGTGATAGGTATTGTGTGTGTGTGTGTGTGTGTGTGTGTGTGTGTGTGTGTGTGTGTGTGTGTGTGTGTGTATCTTGTGGGGTGTGAGGAGAGAGAATAAAAAGGAGCATTAGCGGGACAGGCTGAACAAAGACGTGAGTAACAACGCCATTAATATTACAACCTCTGTCGCTCTACTACTGTCGCGAGGTAAGAGGGCGCCCCCCTTCCCTTGAGATTCCTTCAATTTTTTTTCCGCCTACCTCCGTACTCCATTTTATTTTCCCGTTCTGAAATTGAGTTCGTATCCTTTTCGTTTTCTTAAGTCTTTTTTTTTCCTTGTTTTTCGATGTTTTTTGTGTTTCATTTCAATTTTTCGTTGTTATGCTTTTCGTGTGTTGTTGAGTTTGTTGGTCACAGGTTTGCTGTTTGTTATATTTAATTCCTTCTTCTTGTTACTATTATTAGTATTTGTCGTTCTATTCCTAATCCAACTTGTTCCACTCAAGGGACCGGACAGACTTTGCTGGTCCCTACTACACAGTGTTTGGAAAGCTCACCCACTCCCCTCCCATTACACAACTCGAGTTTAGGTGTTTTAAAGCTCTTGACACCCGACCGTGCTATTATTTCTGACTGGGGAACAAAGGATTTCGTGACCTTCAATGCCTCGAACACAATACTTTTATCAACCTGACAACTCGACACAACGTTCCATACTTTAATCCACTATTTCTGTAACACCCAACTGTCCTTTTCTATGTACATAAAGCATTCTCGGTATATCCTTAACTCAGAATCTCGACTGGAAACTTCGTATCTTATCTATTGCAAAATCACCTTCCTCGAGGTTAGGCATTCTGTATCGTCTCCACCAGTTTTCCTCCTTCCCATATGCTAACCATTTATCAGGGACTCGTCCGCCCCTGAATGAAATTTAAATCCGATGTGTGGGACTCTTCAACCACACAGCTGTTTTTGGAAAGAGCTCTCCGCTTCATCGACTCCCCTCCTCTAATTGACCGTCTTTTCTCCTTTAAAGGCTGCCGCAGTGTTGCTCCTCTTGCTGTCTTTTATTTTCTATTTTCGTACTAACTGCTCCTCTGAACATACTAAGTACAAGCCTCCGCCACTCCATCTCCTTACACAACTTTCCACTCAAACATTTTAAGGCTGTCTAGATTCCTACTGGAGCTAGCAAGTATCTATCATCTTTCGTCCCTTTCACCGGTAAACTTTTATGGAACAGCTTTCCTTTGTATTTCCTCCATCCAATGATTTAAACCCTTTCATGAGTGGAATATCAAGACACCAAACAATAGTTATCACTCTTCCGATGCCCTATTTTATTTTACGGCAGCTGCGTGTGGAGGATTTTATTTATTTATGTGGTTATGTTTTGTCCTTGCCTTGCCTCCTGTCCCGTAAAAACATAATTCATTACTATCCTCACTCTCACATTTTTTATCACTACAACCATTACCATCACCATCACCACCACCACCACCACTACCACCACCACCATCATGACCCGAATACAATCTCGATGTCATTTTCTCTTCCTCCCTTTGCTCTCGTCCTCCCCTCCTTCCGTCCTTCCTTCCTTCCTTCCCTCCTTCCGTCCTTCCTTTCTCCCTTCCTTCGCGCCATCATCCCGTTCAATCGATCATGTTCTCGTTTCCAGGCCTCGCCGATCAACGCCCCGCCTCGTTTCATGGTCACAAGATACATTTCCATCAGGCTGGCTTCCCCTCCGCGCCGCCCAAGCCTCGCCCTTTATATCAATGTTCCTCCCATCGCCGGCATCTTCCCTTATCCTCTAAATGGCTTCAGCTGCCTTCAAAGTAGCCAGCGTCCCATTTTACTCCTCCTTCTCCTCCTCTGCTTCTTCTTCCTCTTTCTTGAGCTCCTTAGTCATTTTCTCCGTCTATGTATTTTTTTCCACTCGACCATATCCTATTCCTCATCCCTCGAATCGCTCCATTTTTCTTCCTTTTTTTAGTGTTTTATGTTTTTGGTATTGTTTGTGTTTTTCGAGGTCATTTTTTTTCGCCTAACCCTGGCCCTTTCTACACTTTTCTCCTTTTTTCAGTTTCTTAGATTTTTTTTCCTTTTATATAAATATTTTTTTTTACCCTCGACCATATCCTATTCCTCATTCTTGGATTCGTTCACTTTTTATTTATGTTATTGTTTTGTGTTCTTGGTATTGTTTGTGTTTTTCGAGATCATATTCTTTTGCCTAAATCAAACTCCTTCTATTCCTATTTTTCCTTTTTCCACGTTTTCCTTCCCTTTTTTTGCATCGAATTCGTTCTTTCTCCTCCATGCTCTATATTTCTTTTCTTTTTTCACTTTTTGTACGTTTTTACCCCCTTTTCAATTACCTTTTTTTTTCGATATTCAATTCTTTGTTAGCCTTATTTTCTTTTTCCATGGAACGGTTTCGCTCTCGATAATACCCGGGTCGGCAACACCCTTCAGCTTCGTCGCCGATTCATCAACAGGTGCAAACGACTGAATTCCAAATGGAGGTTAGATTGATTTACGGTCGAGGCAGGGAGACGGGAAATAAATTGTTCTCAGGAGCTGCCATATGTGGACCGAGTGGCTTTTAGTTGCTTCTTTGTAAAATTATAGGCTGTTATTACAAGACACATTCGCTTCTCACATCAGCGATTTCTAAGGGTCAAAGAGGGGATCAATAAGATTCTAATGATTTTTTGGGGGGCTCATGGTACAGAAGAAGGGTCAAATTCGCACCAGGGTCATAAAACTACTAATGCTCACAACTCCTACGAAAGCCTTGTTAATTATGTGTTCTTGGTCGGCGAAATGTTTTATAATGTGACCCATAGTGTCTCCTCCTTCATCTCGTTTATTCATTGTTTCCTTCTTAGTTCACTGCCTTCCCTTCGCTTCATCCCTCCCCCCGTCTTCTTTTACTGCTTTTTCTCCATCTTGTTCTTGTTCTTGATGTTGCTGTTCTTCTTTTTCTTCTTATTCCTTATTTCTGTCTTCCTTTTTTTCATCTATTTCTTTTTCGCCTTCCTCTACCTTTTGTCTTTGTTGTTGTTGTTGTTGTTGTTGTTGTTGTTGTTCTTCTTCTTCTTCTTCTTCTTCTTCCTCTTCTTCTTCTTTTTCTCCTCCTCCTTTTTATCTCTCTTTCTCATCCACCTCCACCTCCTCCTCCTCCTCCTCCTCCTCCTCCTCCTCCTCCTCCTCCTCCTCCTTCTCCTCCTTCATATCCTCCTCCTCCTCCTCCTCCTCACCTCGTCTTCATCCAATCAAAACTTCACTTCTCCCCATACACCCAATCATCGCTAACAAAAACGACACACTTTCCTCTTTTAAAACCTCTTCAGGCCAATGATTTGTGTCTTGTTACTCGTGTGAATCGCTGCCTCAACTTCCCTCGAACCTTTCTTTAACCCCTATTCTTTCTTAATCTTTCTCTCTTTCACTCATTTTGTCGACTTTTTGTAAACCTTTTCAAAGCACCATTGTGTCTATTCTCTTGGGGGAATCTTCCTCTCAATATAGTTTTTTTATTTTCCGTCATCCTTTAATAACACATTTTTCTTCGACGTTTAAAAGCTTTCCACGCCAACATTGTATCTTATCCCTCGTATCTCCTTCCATTTCCCTTCTTCCAACCTCCTCACCTTTTCCTTCTTTTATAAGCCTAGTCTCTGTCATTTTCAATTACTAACCTAATGTAGGCTTTCAAGCCGACTTTGTGTGTGGAGGGGGCGGTACGTGTGTGTGTGTGTGTGTGTGTGTGTGTGTGTGTGTGTGTGTGTGTCGTTATGTTTTTCTATTAATAGCCTAATGTAACCTTTTCAATTAACTGTGTGTGTGTGTGTGTGTGTGTGTGTGTGTGTGTGTGTGTGTGTGTGTCGTAATGTTTTTTTCTACTATTAACCTAATGTAACATTTTCAGTTAACTCTGTGTATGTGTGTCTGTGTGTGTGTGTGTGTGTGTGTGTGTGTGTGTGTGTGTGTGTGTGTGTGTGTGTAAGTATGGTGGTGGGGGCTCACCCTCTCTATAATTCCTTCTCTCTGTGTGTGAGGGGGAGGCTCTTCCTTTCTATAATTCCTTCTGTGTGTGTGTGTGTGTGTGTGTGTGTGTGTGTGTGTGTGTGTGTGTGTGTGTGTGTGTGTGTGTGTGTTCTGTATTGCTGGCCACAATTCTAGGGAAACTCTGCCTCGCGACAGCCTCGGGAAATTGGTTGCCTCCGCGTTGAAGAAGGTGCAGGTAACAGCCGTCACCTGGGGAGGAAGGCGAGAGTCTGGCCCTTAGGTTGAGTGAGGAGAGGGAGGCCGGTGCGGGTGAGCGGGGAGCCTTCACACGAGGACACTGTTACACCCCAGACGTGGTAAGTGAGTCTTGTTCTATGGAGGAAATGGGCACTCATTGGAAGGTGGACCGTGGCGTGTGCATAAAGGAGGAAACGATTGCTTAGGAAGAGTAATGGCGAAACTGTAGCACCAAGATGAAAGTTGCCGGCGGGGTGCAGCGGTCGTGGCGGAGGAAATGGTTGTGGAGGAAGAACAGAGACCAAATTGGAGATCGCCAGGGAGAGAAAGGACGATGGGGTGTTGGTTGGTGAGAATATGGTTGTATGGGAAGAGCAAGGATGCAAATAGTATAAACACGATTTTTGTTTTTGCTTATAAAAAAAAAAGATTTCAACTGAGAGAGAGAGAGAGAGAGAGAGAGAGAGAGAGAGAGAGAGAGAGAGAGAGAGAGAGAGAGAGAGAGAGAGAGAGAGAGAGAGAGAGAGAGAGAGAGAGAGAGAGAGAGAGAGAGAGAGAGAGAGAGAGAGAAAAAATAAAGTGTGACAGGTAGATAAAAAAAAAAAAGCTAACTCAAAGCAAACAGAAAGAATGCACACGTGGACACCTCAAGCCAGACACATGATTGATAAATGGCCAAGGAAAAACAAAGGAAACAAAACACTTACCCGCGTTGTAGCTACACAGGCACACACGAACAGTTAATCTGGAAAAAGAAAACCAATGTAACTATGAACATACCTATAATAAGCATAAAAAAGTCACACAATAGAATATGAATATGATGCAGTAGACAAAACCATTAAGTATCGATGACAGAGAGAAAGGAGTGGAGTTAACGTTTTGATGATACAAGAAAAAACTGAATGGATAGAAACAAGTAGAATAAGACTAACCATACTAATGCATAAAAAGAACGTTAGCAAGCATTTAAAAACCCATCCAATAGACCATTCTTTGAGTGTTATCCATCTAATCTAGATAAGTATATATAATAGCAGCGTGTATGTTTAATAAAGGTGAAGAAGAAGAGCAAGGAGAGCAAAAACAAGACGAAAACAAGAATAAGAAGACAAGAACACCAACAAGAAGAAAACAGAAAACAAAAACAAGAACAATATGAACAAGAACCAGAGCAACAAAAACAAGAACTCGAACTAGAACAAGAACGAGAACCACAAGAACAACAACAAAAAAAACAGAACAAAAACAACAACAGGATAAAAAAAAGAAGTAAAAGAAAAGGAAAAGTCAGTGGCGTGAACGATGAGAGGCGTGAGAATATTCAGTAGAGAATTATACATTTCGAAGCGGAAGAAATATGAAAAGGTATAAAGTAAAGTGCACCATTATGAAAACCACTTCAGTTAAATTCCTCCACCAATCACTAGCAGGGAGCCAGCATCGATTTGGATTATCCGGAAGAAAGAAAAGGAGAAGGGGGAAGGGAGGAAGGGAAAGAAGAAAAAAAACGAAGAAAGAAGAAGAAGAAGAAAAAAGAAGAAGAAGAAAAAGAAGAAGAACCAGAAAAAGAAGAAGAAAAAAGAAGAAAAGAAGAAGAAGAAGAAAAGAAAGCATAAAAAGAAAGAAAAAGAAAAAAGAAAATGATGATGATGATGATTGAGAGGAAGAACACAGAATAAAGCACAGAAGAAAAATAATACCATGAACATTAAACACTCTTGAACAGCAGAACACGAAGACAGACACAGGAATAATATTGGAGGCAGAAATAGAAAGAGACGGCAAGAAGGAAAGAAAAGAAGGAGGAGGAGGTAATGGAGGGGATCTATTGGGGTCGAGTTCTTTACGAGCGCCATAAAGGAGAGCTTGCGTAATGTCGCTTCATTGGGCATGCCGTCAGCGAAAAATGAAAGAGAAATGCTGACGTTCACGCTGCACAATGATAGTTTTCCTTCCTCCCACGATTATGATATTTTTCGCCCCGGAGTGAATGAAAGGAACAGTGAGCCCTTGCCGAAAAGAACAAAACCGTATTCTTCCCTTTAATACTCTTCCTACCGCAGTGCCAATAAGAAATAAAGTCGTATTGTCCTCTTCAATAATAGTTTTCTTTTCGCAGTACTAATAAGAAATAAAAATCGTATTCTTCTACTTAATAATATTTTTCCTATCACAGTACCAATATAGAAATAATCGTATTGTTCTGTTTAGTAATACTTTTCCTGTCACAGAATGAACGAACATAAAGCTAATCCTTACTCATAAAATAATCCCTCAGCATGGGGCTTGTCAAGAAGAGTTAAAGTATTTATGAATCAAAAATGTAAATCTTTTGTAAAATTTATTGTAGCTTCCTCTCAGCCTTCTCGCACTCTATTAAAACTCGTGAACCTTTCTCGCTCTTTGTCAAACCTCCTGTGTGTGTGTGTGTGTGTGTGTGTGTGTGTGTGCTCTCTCTCTCTCTCTCTCTCTCTCTCTCTCTCTCTCTCTCTCTCTCTCTCTCTCTCTCTCTCTCTCTCTCTCTCTCTCTCTCTCTCTCTCTCTCTCTCTCTCACACACACACACACACACACTTAAAAATCAATATCTCTATCACTCTCTCTTCCTGACATCGAAAAATCATCTCCTTACAAATTTCCTGTGAGAAAACATCCTGTTGATCGACCTGCCTCCTGCCTTTCCTCCATCCCTATCCTTTACCTTCAATCCTCCTTTCCTCCCCTCTTCCCTTCCCTGCATCCTTCTCTGTCCTCCTTCCTTCTCTCCTCCAGTACAGCCCTCTCACTTTTCCTCCTCTCTCTCTCTCGATCTTGACCTCCCAGTAACCCATTCTTCCCTTCCTTCATCTTTATTCTCTTCCCGTTTTCGTACTTCTATCCCACTCTCTCTTTCCCGTTGTACCTCTCTCAGGCTCTCTCTTTTGTTACCTCCGTAAGTTCTTTCACTCACCCTTTCCTGAACAAAAAATATGAAGATTTTTTTTTTTTCATATTTGTTGCCTATAGCGCCGGTAGGTTCTCGTAACTGGTCGATGCCCCTAATCCATCAGTGCCGTATATTAATTTTATTTGTAGTGGCTGCCGCGAAACAGCTATTTATAGGATTTACATAGATATTCAAACTACACAGGCCCTATGGTTTGAACTGAGTGGTCTGTCCCTAAACCTAAACGATCAGAAAGTCCTTGCATTTTTTTGAATACTGAAATGGAGTGCTACAACTCTGGTGAAAAAAAATGTATTGCAGTCGGAATACATTTGTTTACAATTTAGTTTTGAGCCATTATTCCTTGTTCGAAACGTGTCATCTAATATAAAAATAAAAATGGATTTGTCCACATCCGTAAAGCCATTAAGCATATTCAAACATTTCAAGAATTTAGGAGGTGACGTTTCTGAAGAGAGACTAAGACAAGGGATGAGAGTCTTTCATTTTACCGTTTTGGCACAAAGAAGAGAACGTCTTTGTTGCCCTCCGTTGGACATGTAGTTTATCCATGTCCTTCGCATGATGGGGAGACCAAGAACTGTACAGTATATTCCAAGTGGGGTCTGACTAAACTATTGCATAGCGGTAGTATTATATCTTTATTTTTAAACGAGAAGTTTCTTTTAATGCAGCTCACCACGAACGATCGTGTTGTTCGTGGTGAGAATGTTAAAAATGGTTTAGTGGCAATAGTGGTGCATGGTGGTGGTGGTGGCGGTGTCAATAATGATTTTGGTGGTTGTGGTGGTGGTGTGGTGTGGAGGTGGTGGGAAGTGTTATCACGAGTGTTCCTTGTGACGTGGGGGAAGCGAAGCATGAAGAAAAAGGATTTAGTGAGAAAACACCCTGTTTGTCGAGAAGGGCAGGCCATGCGATGGAGGAAAGGGTGGAGGGAAGTGGAAGGTACATGAAAGTTGTAGATCTGCATGTGTGTGTGTGTGTGTGTGTGTGTGTGTGTGTGTGTGTGTGTGTGTGAGAGAGAGAGAGAGAGAGAGAGAGAGAGAGAGAGAGAGAGAGAGAGAGAGAGAGAGAGAGAGAGAGAGAGAGAGAGAGAGAGAGAGAGAGAGAGAGAGAGAGAGAGAGAGAGAGAGAGAGAGAGAGAGAGAGAGAGAGAGAGAGAGAGAGAGAGAGAGAGAGAGAGAGAGAGAGAGAGAGAGAGAGAGAGAGAGAGAGAGAGTCCGGAATAATTTACGGGATGGATTATGTATATAAGAAAGACTGAAGGGAATGATAAAAAAAAAAGAAATGAAAAATGGTCAGATCTCCTCTTGACTAACCTAACAGAAAAGAACAGTCCACGAATCTGGTTGAACCTTTCTATTATTCTATTGGAAGAGGATGGTGATGATAAAACAAAAGAGCAGAACGAACGTGCGAGTAGGTATATGTGTTCCCGATGAAGCGACAGAGAGCAAGGTGCATTAAGCATGACACTACGAAGTGGACTGCATGGAAGGATCCGGCGGGTTGAGGCTTGTAAATCAATGACACAGATGAATAAGACAGTGAAGCAGGAGGAGGTGGTGGCAATGGCAGTGGCGATGATGGTGGTAGCTAGGACACGGTTTGGTTACAGCAAGATACCACCAGCACACCATCGTTCACGCCAGTTACTTCCCTGCGGCAGCAATATACGGATAGTCGCAGTGGTGGAGGTGGTGGCTGTCATGGTATGTATGAGGCGCGACACGGTTTGGTTACAGCAGGATACCACCAGCACACCATCGTTCACTCCAGTTACTCTCCTGCGGCAACACTATACGGGGAGACGCAGTGATGAAAGAGTTACGTCAGAACAACAAGAAAAGGTCCCCGGTCAGCGATATTTCACACACACACGCACACACACACACACAAAGGTCAGTGCGACATTTTACATCAGCCGGAAGGAGAATAGCTGAACAGGCAAATACGAGTATGTAAAGAATTTAACTCCTATCTCGTACACGTTTCTAATGGCGAGTGCGTGTCTTTGTTTAGGCGTGTGAATTTGGTTATCATGCAGTTTTCCACTTACCATGTTACTGTTACTCATGTTTGTGGCTCTGCTTGAGTAGCGTGGGAGCCAATTAAAAACATACCAGACTGACTGACTGACTGACTGTGACCTTCAGGTTTTAGCACACCTCACCTTTGCTCAGCCTGCTTCTCTGGTTCGAAAGCCTTCAAAAGATGCATTCGGTTTCTCACCATTTCCTCACTTTTTTTTTTTTTTTTTTTTTTTTTACGTCGCGGCCTATAGCGCCGGTAGGCTTTTTCCCGGTGGGGCCTGATGGTCGGCCCAAGGCTTCTTCCCGGTGGGTCCTGATGGTCGGCCCAGCCCGTTCTGGCGCAGGCGAGTGTTTATAGTGGCGCCATCTTGGTTATCATATTATACAGACAACACAACTTTACGGAAAATCTACGAAAACGACGATGATGAACGAAAAGGAAGAAGAGGAAGGAAAAAAGTAATCATATACAGAAAAGCAATGAAAAAAAACGCACAAAATAATGATGAAAAACATAAATATAGAAAATTTACAGACAACACAACATTACGGAAAATCTACAAAAACGACGATGATGAACGAAAAGGAAGAAGAGTAAGGAAAAAAGGTAATCATATACAGAAAAGCAATGAAAGAAACACAAAATAATGATGAAAAATATAAATAAAGAAAATCACAACAAAAGAAGAGAAATATAGCTAAACATAAACGGAGGAATGAATGGAGCAAGGAAAGAAAAGGAGACCAACAGATTATTAAAAGACTTAAAAATAATACGGAGAGCAGAAATTAAAAGCCAGGAAAGGAATGAGAAAGCTAAGTACTCATAAAAGTGAACATAAATTGAATAAACACGCAATGCAGAGCAGAGACAAAGGACGTAAGGGGAGGAAGGTGGAGAGAATACGAGGGGAGAGAAGAGGGAGAAGAGGGAGAGGAAGGAAAGCAGAGGAAAGATTGGGAAACGAGACGGAAAGAAGGGATACGAAAAATAAGAGGAGAGGGGAAGAGAGGAATGGAGAGAGATGAAAGGAGAAGAGAGAGAGAACAGGAGAGTTGATGAAGAGAGGCTTGGTGGTGAGAGATGAGGAGAGGAGAAGAGGGGAAGAGCGGAGAAAGAAGCAGAAGAATAGACTAGGAGAGGAGGGTGAGAGGAGAGACAGAAGATTAACAGGAAGAGAAGAAGAGAGAAGCAAGGAGAAAAAAAGAAAAAAGGAGAACAATGGAAGAAGGGGAATGAATGGAAGACGGACAGGAAGGAGAACGGGGTGCATGCAAGAATAAAGAAGAAAAAAGATGAAAGGAGAGGAGATGTGAGGAGGTAGAAAGAGACCAGAATTAGGAAAGGAGGAGAAGGAGAAGGAGGAGGTAGGTGCAGTAGGAGGAGGAGAAAGAGAAGAAGGAGGAGGAAGAGGAGGAGGAAAAGGAGGAGGAGATAAAGAAAACCCAGCAGCGATCAAGAACACCCGGCGAGGAGACATCCAGCAGACCAGCAGAAGCAGAAGCAAAGTTGAGACAGAGAAAGAGACAAAGAAAGAGAAAGCAGTGATCGTGGCGGCAGAGACAAGCAGGAAGAGAAGCAGAAGAGATGGTAGTGGCGGCAGCAGTGGTAGCGGTATTGGTGTTGGTCGTGGTAGCAGTGGTAGCAGTAAGAGAGGAGTAGGAGTAGGAGACAAAGCGGAAGCAATACCAACAGAAGCAGAATCGGGAAGCAGAAACAAAAGGGGACACAGCAGAGACAGCAGTGGTTGTAGTTGTGGTTGGTGGTAGTGGTGGTAGCAGCAGGACGCAAGAAATGATAATGCCGATAAACTTCAAGCAGGCGCAGAAGCAGCAGGAGACACAATAACAGCAGTGGTTAATGGTGGTAGTGACGGTAGCAGAAGTATTTGCGGGTTAGTAGTGGTAGTCGCAGTTAGTGGTAGTGATGGAAGAAGTGGTGTTAGTGGTTTGTGGTAGTGATGGTAGTGGGAGTAGTGGCAGCAGGTAGTGGTTAGTGATGGTGATAGCATTAGTGGTGGCAGTGGTTAGTGGTTGTGCTGGAGGTAGTAGTAGTAGTAGTGGTAGTGGTTACTGGTGGGTGGGAATGACGGCAGGAATAGTGACAGTGGTTAGTGATGATGGTGGGATGGTAGTGGTGGTGATGATGGCAGGAGAGGTTGGCAGCAGTTAGAGGTAGTGACCATGGTAGGAACGGTGGCAGCGGTGGTTAGAGGTAGCCGTGGTCAATGATATTAGAGTCAGTGGGAGCAGCTCAGAGCGTCGGCCGTATAATAACTCATAAGGAAATTCCATTAGGCGAGGCTCAAGTGTGTCAGGGCGGAGGCGTCCCCCATAAGACACGAGGAGGCCGGACCATCTGGAACCGTGAATGCTTGCTGCTCAACCAACCATCCTGCCAGGCCCCCTCTCCCTCCCTCCTACCCCGCCCAGAATGTGTGTGTGTGTGTGTGTGTGTGTGTGTGTGTGTGTGTGTGTGTGTGTGTGTGTGTAAAATTCAAGTCGTGCCCATGAAGCGGCCCTATGAGCTAAAGCTTTTTCTGGAGGGGTACTGGCAGGCGATTGAGTCCAGCACATGATCAGACCGTGGGTGCAAGCTTTTTCCGGAGGGGTACTGGCAGGCGATTGAGTCCAGCACATGACCAGCCCGTGGGGGAAAGCCTCACTCATATTTCATTCTAACCTTTTATTGTTGTCTAATGGGTCAATACATTCTAATCCACTTTTTTTTAATGCACCCCAAACCAAACCTTCCTGGAATAATTTAATCATTCGCGTCTCAACTTTAACTCGTTCCTATGTCGGAATATACTTTTTTTCTCTGTCCACGATGAAAATCAATGATGTGAGCCCTGAGAGCTTATAATGGAGATATTTTCACACACACACACACACACACACACACACACACACACACACACACCTCTTCCCCGTTCTCCTTCCTACCCCTACCATTGAAACTTCCTCCTTCTCCCCCCTTTACTCGACCCCATCCTTTTAAATTATTATCGGTTGGCTGCCTATTTTTGGGTTCGCGTGACATTTTATCTTTCCGTTGGATGCTCCGAGAACAGAACTGAATGTCGAGAGAGTAACACGTGCCGCTCCACACTTATACAGCACCTGCCATGTAATCAGAGGCTGCCACAAAAAGAATAATTCGTTACAATCAGTCAGATCAGCCGCACCCTTCACCTCCCTTCGTATCCAGCCGCTGACGGTGAACATAGTAAACGCGTGGAAAAGTTGCCCTTGCGATAGTTTAGTTAAATGACCGAAGCAAAAAATAACCTCCCCCCCCCCCCACGTCTCCCCTCCCCCGTAACAAGCCTTTCCATTACCTGAGCACCGTTAAAAAATATTGGGAAAAATAATAGTGCAAAGAGATTGGTAAGAGAAAGATGAACTACTGATTGCCATGATAAAAAGTGATAAACCTAAGTGAAAGGTATGCAGATATATGTGTATGTGTTCATATTTGTATGTATATGTGGAGAGAGAGAGAGAGAGAGAGAGAGAGAGAGAGAGAGAGAGAGAGAGAGAGAGAGAGAGAGAGAGAGAGAGAGAGAGAGAGAGAGAGAGAGAGAGAGAGAGAGAGAGATGTGTGTATGTATTTACGCATGTATGTATGTGTGTATGTTTGAATGTATATGGAGAGAGAGAGAGAGAGAGAGAGAGAGAGAGAGAGAGAGAGAGAGAGAGAGAGAGAGAGAGAGAGAGAGAGAGAGAGAGAGAGAGAGAGAGAGAGAATTACCATACACTTAGCTTCGGTACAGTTCAATTAGTGTTCAGAACGGAGGTGACGCACATTCTATAGAGGCTTAATTGGTTGGGGAGGAGGAGGAGGAGGAAGAGGAGAAGGAGGAGGAAGAGGATGATGAGAGGAGGACGAAGACGACGATAAGGATGAGGGGGAGGAGGAGGAGGAGGAGGAAGTGGAGGTGGAGGAATGGTGAGTAATAAGGAGACTACAATTATATGATGCACACACACACACACACACACACACACATACACACACACACACACACATATTCCTGGAGTTTCTGAAGCTAAGGGGAGAGCCTATGTCTTGCATATTACCTACACCTGGGCCAATACACACACACGTGCTCGTAGAAGCAGCAGCAGCAGCAGCAGCAGTAGTAGTAGTAGTAGTAGTAGTAGTAGTAATAGTAGTAGAAATGGTATTAGTAGAAGTAATAGTAGAAGTAGTAGCGCTGAGACGCAGTTTATATGAGCGTGTACCCTAACCACCTTCGTCCCCCTTCACCCCATTCTAGTCCTGCCCTGCGCCCGCTAACAGGCCACCACATGAAGTACACACCCTTGCCCGACCCTCCCCAGTCCGCCAGCCCGCCCCATCACCGTCACCGCAGCCAATATACAAAACGTCCCGCCGAGCCGTATAGACGAGTGAGGGCTTAACTTGCCAAATAACTTTTTACCAAATGCCCTAAGTTGGATGGGACGACTGGTCTACCTTCTCAAAGTCTCAAATATGCAAATATTATGATGATGAACGCAGACAATTACTTTTTTTTCCTTTCACTTCTCCTGCTCCATTTCTTCCTTCCCTCTTCCCTCCCTTCCTTCCTTCCTTCCTGTCTTCCGGCTTTCCTTCCTCTCTTCCCCTCTTGCTTTCGCTTCTGAAACTAGTATCTCAATTCAGACTACCGTCTCTCTCTCTCTCTCTCTCTCTCTCTCTCTCTCTCTCGATAACCCGGCCTATCCTTTCCTCATTGAGTCACCTATTATCAACTCTACTCCCCCCCATACCCTCTACCTTGAAATCAACAAGCCACCACAATCCTCAGTTCACCGCACACTTCATGGGCCGCTACTCACCGTGACACAACAAATCACCAAGATCCTCCCCCATGGGCAAAATGGACGCGATAATCGACGCGTCAGTCAGGGAAGAGACCTGACTTGGTTCGCTGAGTGTGGTGTTTGAGAGTTATCGGAGCAACAAGCGTTCTGCATCATTTCAAACTGTTTTATAAGTTTTTCCTAGCAAAATCTTTAAATAGTAGAAGAGGGGACAAATAAAACAGATATAATTAACGCCTTGTATATCCGCCATTAGTGTAGACGTTGTATTATGATGTGATTCGTTGTGTCATGAAATTTGTGCGGTGATCATAACAGTGGTCGGAGCTGATTCAGTTACGACGAGGCCATGTTCTCTTTGGTTAAATGTTGTTATTCGGTTTATGCATGGAGATAATTCCGTCTTATAACACGTCCGACACACTGCCTGGGAGCACAACTCCTGCCAGTGTTCATGGTTCGTGGGCGCGATGGCAAGGCAGTGTTGGTGACGGCATAAACACCGCGAACTCTGGACACTTCACGGCGTAATGAGTTGAAGTAGTTGAGATATGAAACTTGGTTATACTCTCTCTCTCTCTCTCTCTCTCTCTCTCTCTCTCTCTCAAGTTAATAAGTACGACGCCAAAACTCAATACGAGTCCTCTGCCAGGCCATCAGTCAAGCGTGAAAACTAACTGAATACATGTGGCAGGTGTGACACAGGTAAATTGCAGCGCGCCATGACAACAGGAGGTGATTTAAGGGAGAGGTATGGCTTGAGGCGCTCGTGAAAGTTTAATGCGATAGAAATTGATAACACTCCCACTAACACAAACAGTCTCTCCCTCACCCCTCAACCCCTTCCCCACCCGCCCACACCCATCCATCCACACACACACACACACACACACACATCCCTTCTGGTAGAGACAATATATGCGCGTCTTCTTCTCTGACAATGAAATATGGATGCACGTCTACTATGAAGACACTTCTGTGACAGAATAGGAACGAAACCTGTTCTCCCTTTTGGTGTGTGAAAATGTATACCTGCGCGTGACCTCGGTGCGGGCAGACAAAAATAAAACTACTCCCTTTGAAGCCTTATGATGTTGTACTGGTCCACTCAAGTCTATAAAAGCCTCCCCGGTGCCTTCTACACCTGGGAAATAATATCGTCAAATCTGTCTTCGAAAATAAAAATACGCAGAGAGGAGTGAAAATGCTTCCCCTCACACCAATTATTTTCTTACTCCAGCCTGTTAAGAAGAAGAAAGAGAAGAAGAAAAAGAAAAAGAAAAAGAAAAAGAAGAAGAACAGGAAAAAAAAGAAGGAACAAGAGGAACAAGAACAAGAAGAAATTAAAATAAAAGCGAAAGAGAAAATAGAGACGACAGCAGGAGGAGGAGGAGAAGGAGGAGGAAGAGGAGGACGAAGAGAGAAGGAGGAGAAGGAGGGAGGCAAAAGAAAGGGAGAACAAAAACAATCGATGAAGGCAAAGAGGAGGAGGAGGAGGAGGAGGAGGCGGTGAGGGGTCAGCGTGGTGCGAGGAAGAAACAATTTGTCAGCGAAAAGGGACGAAGATTATCTATGACGGGTCGTAAGTCAGGGTGATGGAGGAGGAAACGGTGACGACGACGAGGAGGAGGAGGAGGAGGAGGAGGAGAAGAAAAAGGCGATAAAGAAGAAAAAGAAGAAGCAGAAGAAGACGAAGAAGAAGAAGAAGAGGAGAGGAGAGGAGAGGAGAGGAGAGAAGAGGAGAAGAGATAAGAGGAAGAGAGATGAGGAGAGGAGAGAAGAGTAGGAGAAAGGCGAAGTAAAGAGGGGAGAGAACAGAGAAGGAGGAGAGGCGAGAGGCGAGAAGAAAAGAGAAAAAAAATATCCTCCTCCTCTCCTTATCGTTTTCCTCCATACCCTTCTTCTCCTCCTCCTCTTCTTCTTAACCCTCCTCCCGAAGACATAATTACAAAACACACAATGGAACTCGGTCACCAGAGGCACATCGACGTTTATGATTCCTCTATCGATTCAGCTCCTTAGCATTTAAATTTCCCGTGAGCATGTATCGTCTTTTCTTGTTTTATGTCCGTGTGTAGGCGGATGGATGAGTCTGTCAGCCTCGCTCTGTCCTCCGCGGCCACACTTTAGTCAAGATCAGCGCGGCCACGCTGGCTCCACGGCACCCGCAGGGACCGCAAGCGATTTGTTTCCCTGAGGGTTGAGGAAAGGAAAGAAAACGGAGGGAGAGGAATAAATTTCTGGGGAATAGTGGCAAATCAGTCGTCGGCACACACACACACACACATACACATTTTATGATTCCTCTTCTTAAAACAGAAATGAAAATGAAAAAAAAAGTATCACATGTGCAGGAAAATGTTTTAAATAGATAGACAGATAGATATAGATAGATAGATTGATATCTCCATACTGAATATGAAGAAAGAAAAAGGGTATTATAAGTTAACAACAGAAGCAATATGGAGAACACGAACATCAGACAGAGGTGGAAAACGTTGGAAAATTCTTTGTTCTGCCGTGAATGGCTGGGGATTGAGATTATGATGAGTTATCGGGATTTAGATTTATAATGAAATGAATGGTCGTCTTTTCTTCTATTACGTGGAAGAGTACATTTGCTTCCCTTCTCGCAGTAAAACAGCGTATAGAGGGAAAAACCAGTACCATACACTGCAGCATTTAACCCAATTACGTACAGCAATCCCCGTGCATGATGAAGAATGACATCGTTGGAGGGGACCCTTTGGCTTATTAAATACATGAGTCTTCCAGGACCAGTTCCAGTAAACATTATCTTGACGCTGTCCTTTGTGAGTGTATCCTCCCATTACCCGCCATTCCGCCTCACTGCACCTTCCTGTCACTTTGTTTAAATTACACTCCGTTGGATGCAAGGCCATGGAGGGCAAGGATGTCCACTTCCCCGAGCCAAGACATGCCAGCCCCATACCCTTGTGTTGAAAATGTATATACTGAGCAGGAATGTACTCCCTCCTCACTCTTGAGTACGTATGAGTGAGGCTGCATTGACCTCCCACACATTAGACAGACACACGCAGTTTTTTTTTTTTTTTTACAACAAAGGAGACAGCTCAAGGGCACACAAAAAGGAAACAATAATAATAAAGAAAAAGCCCGCTACTCGCTGCTCCTAAAAAGAATCAAAAGAGGTGGCCGAGAGAGGGGTCAATTTCGGGAGGAGAGGTATCCTGATACCCTCCTTTTGAAAGAGTTCAAGTCGTAGGCAGGAGGAAATACATATTTTTTTTTTTACAACAAAGTAGACAACTCAAGGGCACACAAAAAGGAAACAATAATAAAAAAAGCACGCAACTCGCTGCTCCTAAAAAGAATCAAAAGAGGTGGCCGAAAGAGGGGTCCATTTCGGGAGGAGAGGTGTCCTGATACCCTCCTTTTGAAAAAGTTCAAGTCGTAGGCAGGAGGAAATACAGATGAAATAAGATTGTTCCAGAGTTTACCAGCGTGAGGGATGAAAGAGTGAAGATGCTGGTTAACTCGTGCGTACGGGAGTTGGATAGTATAGGGATGTGCACGAGTAGAAAGTCGCGTGCAGCGGGGCCGCGGGAGGGGGGAGGCATGCAGTTAAGCCGCGGTTACACTATAACTGCTACCCCTGGGCTAGGCGATTTTGGCTGGGCTGGGCACCCAGCCCAATCAAAACCGCCCGCCCAGCCCAGGGTAAATTTGAGTGGATGCGCTGGATCGTTGTTCTCCCAGTGGTATGGCTGGGCGCACCGTGCAAAGTTGGAAGATTGTCTTACTCAGCCTCTTATATTTACCCACTTCCGACCCAAAAACTGTCTCGTGGACCCCAATAAGGAGATTCACTTAAAATTATCGTTAAAATAGTCAATTCCTGATGTTTCTTGCCAATAGTTAGGCGTCTGAAACCGGTAAATACTATGGTCTGAGTACGACAATCTGGCAACGGTGGGGCGCAGCAGAGGTATTGAGATACTGTAGTATTTAAACATACAGCTAAAACCAAATTATCCTATATAATAAAATATATGTAACGGTCCGAATGTGAGTGAGCGAGAGGTTATGCAAGTCAGTGAGTAACAGAGTGAGTAAGTGTAAGCGAGTGCGTGAATGAACGAGAGAATGTAAGTCAGCACTGCCGTCTCATCTGTCTCTAAGGCTGAACTCTTCGCTCAAACTTTCTGTACGAGCTCCACCCTGGACGATTCTGGGCATATTCCTCCTACTCATCCCCCCTCTGACTCCTTTATGCCTGTTATTAAGATTCTTCCAAATGATGTTTTCTATGTCCTTTCTGGCCTCAACTCTCAGAGGGCTTATGGACCTGATGGAGTGCCTCCTATTGTCCTTAAAAACTGTGCTTCTGTGCTGACACCCTGCCTGGTCAAACTCTTTCGTCTCTGCCTATCTACATCTATCTTCCCTGAAACTACCGCCCTATAGCTTTACTTTCCTGTTTATCTAAAGCTTTTGAATCAATCAATCAATCAATCAATCAATCAGCGAGTAGCGGGCTTTTTTTATTCTTTTTTTTTTGTGCCCTTGAGCTGCCTCATTTGTTGTAAAAAAAAAAAATAATAAATAATTGGAGCTTTAAAACCTTTGATAATCCTGCACGAGTAGAGTCCGTCCCATTAGAGCCAACCCTTCGTGACCGCCACAGACGAGTACTGGGAGGGCATCATTACTTCCGTGTCCTTAGCCAATGCTTGTCTTCTTTTCTCCTTCAGCCCAAAAAACACCATCTCCTTATATTTGATTGTTGTTTTTTCCACTCTTCACCTCTCGCACCTGGACCCACGTAGGCTTGCTGGTTGTCTGGCTGTTTGTTTTCCTCCCTTTTCCCTTCCCGTTTTATTCTTTTTTTTTTTTTTTTTTTTACGGTACGCGGTGATAGCATGGATTTCTAGTGCTTATCTTTTTTGTGATTTCAATTATTTTTTGCATGAATTTAAACATATACGTATCAGTTTTTCATCAAATATTCTCCACACACAGAAGGTTATATGGGTGATGAAAATAGGAGGAAAAACACACGTGACCTTAAAATAAAGTGGCAAAATCATTCATAAATTAACACACCATCTCTTGCAAACAGAGAAATCTTATCAACTCCTAAAGTCAAAGTCACGAGAATCAACATACGCTTAACAGAGGCTGATTGGGGAAAACAGGAACATGTAAATAACGAAAATCACACAAAAAAAGAACTATATAGACAAATTATCGGCGTTTAGATAAAAGAATGCTACCTCTAACAAATGGGATCGGGGGCATACGCATAATAAATACAGTATAGATATCACATCACTCAATATATTTTCGGTATTAACTACAAAAATGATGAATAACGGAAATAAAAGAAAGAAAACAGACATTCAGCGAGGCATCACCCGGGTGACTAATGACCCCTGCAGCGAACACGCGTATATATCACGTGTGTTTCAGGCGAGAGGATCAACGTGTTTGCTTCGTGTATGATTAGTGGAGCTTCAGCACTTCAAGCCGTGACGCGCGCCCCGGCTCATGAATTCGTCAAGCCGCGATGATGAAATATTAAAACTGGCGTGAGTCCTGTTTTGTTACGTGTGATAATATAGAGCCTCGATCGTTTGTTTGTATGTTTGTTCCTTGGTGCGTGGCTTTAGCAGGGTAAAAAAGATCAATCGGGTTAGCTTGGTTCTGAATGCTTTATAAAGAAAAATGGGTACACACGCTGATTATTATTTGTTTTGTTGCTGTTTTTTTTCATTATTTTCATTTAGGTTTATATATATGTGTTTGCGAGTGTGAATTTCGTAGAAACTACTCAATTAAATGTCTTACTAAATCAATTACTTTTCACAGTAAAGGAAACAGCTCAAAGGTAGCAACAAAATGAAAACAAGATAAAAAAAACATTCAGCACTGCTTCGAACAAAATATATATTAACATTCCGTATTGAACCAGCACACACACACACACACACACACACACACACACACACACGCACACACACACACCAGGGTTGTTTTGATTTCAATCAAATAATTTAAATCATGTGATTTAAATCGATTTAAATCAGAGTTAAAAAAATCATGATTTAAATCACAATGAAGTATACTGTATATATATATATATATATATATATTTATATATATATATATATATATATATATATATATATATATATATATATATATATATATAAGGTAGAAAGAAGAAAATGTGACCCACATGTACAGGACAAGCATCAAGTCCGCTTGTCCTGTACTGGTTATGTAGCAAGTCAGGCACCAGTGAATAATTGCCTTCTCTTACAAGACAGTTATTAAAAAGTATAAAAAAGGAAAGTAATGTCTTTTTGTTGATAACAACAATAAATGTAATTATAAAGTTTAATGGACATCATTATTTTTTTAATGCGCAGAAACATGATTGAGTCTAATTTCTTATTAATATGATCCAAATTTGACTTTATATTGATTGAAGTCCCTCTTCTGTTTCTCTGTCCTTTTGGTCTGGTTGTTTTAACTTGTCAGATCGGATTTAATTATAAGCATTTTTCTACTTATGATTTTCAAGTAAAAAACCACTAAACTATGGCTTCATTTGTCATTGACAAAGTTTCTTACAAGAAAATGTTCTCATAAGAGTGCAACAAATAATCAACATAAACCAAAAAACGATTAAGGTAAAAAACACATTTAAATAAAAAATCGATTTACATCGAAAAAATCCGATTTATATTAAATAAATCGATTTTTAATAATAAAATCAAGATTTTTCCAACCCTGACACACACACACACACACACACACACACACACACACACACACACACACACACACACACACACACACACACACATACATGTATCTTCAATAATTTCATAACATTCCTTAAAAGCTGTTATTTTCGCTTTTTAGTACATTCCTAAATCGATGAGTTGTCGTAATTTTTGGTTGATTAAAATAAATTTATTAAAATTTTATAATATACGGAGTAAAGCTCAATGAACCTACTTACCTGTGCGGAAAGTTTCAAGATATATGAAAAAAAGATAATAAATAATAATCAAAATATTGATGTAATATTCTACTTTTTTGTGTGTGGCGGCTCATAATGTTCAACACAGTAGTAGTAGTAGTAGGGGTAGTAGTTTTTTTTATATTTTTATCCCCTAGTATCACTAGGGGAAACGGGCTCTTTTCCGAAGACGGCCCGTTAAGAGGGAAAAGATTTCTCCCTCCCTACAGGAGGGAGCACGGGCCTTTGCCAAAGGCGGCCCAGCAGGGTGTCGACAGACAGACTCTATCGGCGATCGAAATCTAGCCGACCAAGTCGGTTGTCGACGAGGACTGGCATGTCTCTGAGGGGTATTATTATTATTATTATTATTATTATTATTGTTATTATTATCAATAGTAATAATAATAATAATAATAATAAATAATAATAATAATAATAGTAAAAATAATAATAATAATAGTAAAAATAATAACAATAATAATAATAATAATAATAATAATAATAATAATAATAATAATAATAATAATAATAACTATATACAAATAACGATATTAATAAGATCAATGGTAAGTGTTCTGAAATATTGTGAGTCCCTCCTCAAATTTGCCTTCTTTGGCAATGCGGGGATGGTATAGAAAACGCACAAATTCCAGCACAAACACGTATACACTTTGTAACTACAACATTACTGTAACAAAAAAAGGAGTTAGAAGTGTATCAATGTCGATAAATGAGCTAAAAAGGGAAGATAAACGACAAAGAAAATCCTTTAAGGATAAAAATCACATTACCTGGGAGGTAGAAAAAAAAAGGCCACCAGTGTCGCCGTGCTTCTCTGGCCACTAGCTCAACACGATAGTTACGCTACCCCGTCATATTATTACAGCTCCCCTTGGTCCCTTCTTATACCAAGGAAACGTATATTACGGCAACTTTTAAGACGCCGCTTGGGAATTTCTTGAGGCATTCTTAATATTCAGGGAGGGGGCATATTATGTACATTGAAGAAAAAAAGCGCCAGAATGAAATGATCACGCTGTGATTAGATATGCTTCTTCGGGAAGTTGTCTTCTTGTATTGTGGCGCCATGATGATGGGAAAAAAAATATATGAAAGTTTTGCCCTTTCGAAAACAATACGGATTCTGATTTCAGAGGAATCAGGCACACATCAGTGTGTGTGTGTGTGTGTGTGTGTGTGTGTGTGTGTGTGTGTGTGTGTGTGTGTGTGTGTGTGTATGAAGCAAAGTAGATGAACATACAGGGAAAAAGAAGATGAAACATTGATTGACCCACGATTTACCTTCCCTTCCTCCCCCTTTGTACACTCCCCAGCCACAGCCAGTATTCTCCTGTATTATTCAAATGTAGCAATGCAAAGATAACGGTATAGTAAGGCGTCAACTTTGCCGTTAATGGTATTCCAGCATGAAATATTTAAGCTGTGGAGGCCTGACTAGGCACACCTCTCAGATGGTTGAGTCTGTGCATTCACTGACGAGCCTCGGCCGTTCTTTATGTTTTGGTCACGTTTTCTACAATTGTGTATGGACTTGGAGGGGTACCAAACACTTTCCAACTATCAGTCAACCTCTAATCCTTTATCGTTATTTGTATATTTTTAACATTATTCTGTCCCTTAATTAATGATTCTCGCCTCCCGTACCATCAATCAACCCAAACATATTGACGTTTTCGCACCCACCCTCTCCAAGCTTAACCATCTTTCCATCGATATATGAATATTAAAATGATGCAAGGCATCCCTTCAATACCTACCCTCCATTTGTCTTCACTGCTAACTATGGCTATAATAGTGCAGTATCTATATGCCTTCATTTAACTTTTTATCATACGAAACACTAGCCACTATACATTTTTCTTTTGTTCCCCCTTTGCTTTTGTTTCCTGCTTTAGCTCCACTTAGCTTTCTTTACCTTGGGTCCGAAATGATCGCTTCAACATGTATCCCTGCCCTTCCCACACAATCCATATGATAAAGCAGAAGTTGACGACGATAGAAAAGACCCTTAATCCCCCCCTCCTCTCTCTCTCTCTCTCTCTCTCTCTCTCACACACACACACACACCGTGGCGCAACTGGTAGAGCGCAGCTCCCCCATCATTTTTTTTTTTTTCATGTGGGCCTCAGCATAGTTCGGTTACTGTAATTCATACTGCATGAGCCCACTATCCACAGTTTGCATTATTGGGTCTCTTTAACTTTTTCACAGCCGCAAAAGACACTTCAGAGAGACGAAGAGGAAGCTTCAAACCCTTTAGCCATCACGTGAAATAACACTTATACTTAGCTTGAGTGACCTTCTAAATATAATACAAATTAGGGTATTGTGTACCTCTACAGATATTTGTTGAGTATCACACGGATAAGATAACACGTCGAGGAAAAAATGAGAGGGGGTTTATAATTATCTTTCTTGTCTGTTACATCCTTTGAGTGTGTCCTCTGCTGTCTCTGTCAATGACTGTATTATTTTGCTAACAAGCAAAAAGAAACGCGATGATAAACCTCCCTCCTTGCCTCGGTAACTAATTTTACAACTCTACCTATTTGTGCCTCAGAAGAGTTATCAAACATCATAGGCACTAAAAATCCTCCTACATGCATGATTTCTCAACAAACAAACTTCTCCATTCCATGCTGCTTTCCAGATAAAACCACACACGTCATTATATAGATAAATTTTATCATTTCCTCTCGATATTTTTTCAGTAAACATCTTTATTTTTCATACCTTGTGTTATCATTCTTATCTTTGTACCATCCCCCAGCCTCTTATA
Organism: Eriocheir sinensis; assembly: GCF_024679095.1. Classification (NCBI taxonomy): domain Eukaryota; kingdom Metazoa; phylum Arthropoda; class Malacostraca; order Decapoda; family Varunidae; genus Eriocheir; species Eriocheir sinensis. Next base: position 171,357 of record NW_026111753.1, on the reverse strand, counting down.
TTGTGTGGTAACTTAATATTTAGGTACACTGAAATTATTATTTCACACACACGGTGCCTTAACACTAAAAATAAATAAATAAATAAACTTATTAATGTCCCTTCCCTTCCTGTTTCTTTTTTAAAGCGTCTTTCATAACTTGATTTTTTTTCTCCTCCAGCCTCTCATGTTAGTGCGTGCCTGATTAGCAAAGGATCTTAGGTACTGAAACTATTCCTACATACATAATGCCGCAAAACTTATTAAAAATATAGTCACATCCCTTCCTTTTCCTGCGCGCTCCTTTCCCCCCCATAGGCTCAAGTTCCAAAATGACGGAGATGAGTACCGAGGTCACGCGCAGCTACAACGTGTATCCCCAACTTAACTTATACCTTTCCATCCTTCACTCCCTCTTCCTGCACGCTTCTTCCCGACCCCACCCACCCCACAGGCTCAAGTTCCAATGTGACAGAGATGAGCACCGAGGTCACGCGTGGCTATAACGTATGCCCCTAACTTCACCTTTACCTTTCCTGCCTCATGACTTTTTTTTTTCCCCAGCAATTTCTATTACTGCGAGCCATTTCAATAAAATAAAATAAAAAACTTGTTCTTTAAAAGCGTCCCACATAGCTACATGCTGCACATTTGTCATTTTCTTTCCTTAATTTCTTGTGTGAGCTTCTTTCTTCCAGCCTTGTGCAATCTTTTTCTTCATTCCTTCCCCCACGCTCCCCTATTATTGCAGCTGGATAATTAAACTCTTCCACCACCCGAAGTGTTTCATTGTTTCTCGGAATGTTCCTTTGTACGGTTTCCCCTTCCCTTACCCCCCCCCCCCAGCACGCCATTATTCACTTGTTTATCACGATGACTCTTACATTCTGCTCTCCTGCACTTCCTGGTTAGTCTTTTTTTGTTTTTCTTTTTTTCGACGCGATTGATAAGTGATCAAAATAAAAATGACAATCAAAATAATAAAATAATAGCAATAATAATGATGATGATGATGATGATAACAACAACAACAACAACAACAACAACAACAACAACAACAACAACAACAACAACAACAACAATAATAATAGCAAAAACAAGTATGGGGTACGCAGTATTGCAAAATGTTATTGCAATAGATAAAGCAAAATACTAAGCCACATAAAGGAATATGCTAAAAAAAATAAGTAAGAAAATCGAGCTTCTGTCACCATACTGATGCTTACGTGCTGGTATTATTATTTTCTAATCAATAATTTGGCAATTTCAAACCCAATGCGACTAATAACTTACTATAAATTGTCGTCTACTAGGCATGAAAAAAATAAAAATAAGGACATTACAAGTCAACATAGATAACAGCCCTTTTATCAGTTCTCTGAACCGCTCTCAGGGAGAAAATTGATGAAATTATAAATCAAAACGTCAAAAGTGTTATGATAATGATGATAAGGAGGAGGAGGAGGAATATACCGAAAAATTAAAAGAAATGATAGTAGTAGTAGTAGTAGTAGTAGTAGTAGTAGTAGTAGTAGTAGTAGTAGTTATTGTTGTTGTTCTTGGTGGTGGTGGTAGTGTAGTAGTAGTAGTAGTAGTAGTAGTAGTAGTAGTAGTAGTAGTAGAAGTTGTTGTCGTAGTAGTAATAGTAGAAGTAGTAGTAGTGGTAGCAGTAATAGTAGTAGCAGTAGTTGTAGTAGTAGAAGCAGCAGTAGTTTTTTGTTGTTCTTGTAGTGACGACAAAAAAAATTATGAAAATATTTCACAAAACCATAACAACAGTAACAATAATAAGCAATAACAAGTACAGCTGAGTTTCCCGTCTGCCTTTGTTTGTTGGTCTGGTTGTTGTTGTTTTTCTTTTGTATCATGTGTTGGCCCCGTGTGTGTGTGTGTGTGTGTGTGTGTGTGTGTGTACCGACGCCGGAAACACGTGGGAAGGACTTATTTAGCCCCCGCTGTCCGCCCCCTTTGAAGGTGGGCTGGGGGCGGCTGGCGGGATGGCCGGCCCCTCATGGCTCAACCTAGTTCAGGGCTGTTAGGGTTTGATCAGCGTGTTTTATTCGGTGAATTTCTCCCAAATCCGTTACACAATGCTGCCCTACCAATTAAACTTTCCCTTCAGCGTTTTAGTGGTAAATGCCAGCAGATACGACCGGCCCCTATTTCGAGTTATTATTCGTCTATCTCTTCGTAAATAACGACGTATTCTTTTTTTCTCCGGTTTAGGACACGAAAATTTGTTACACGTATAATTCTGATGGCAAAACTTCCAAGCACCAGAGCTAACGGATGAGCCTCTAAAACTGCATATAAATTACCGAAATAAATTTAGCGGCAACTGAATTTTTAAAAGGGTTGGGGCGTCTGCTTGTCTCCGGGCGAGAGGTTGCCACTGAGTCCATTCCACAGCGTGTAGATGTAAGGTTTTCTGCCCTGCCCGCCGCTGTTCCGCGACCCTCCGTGATAAGTACAGCCCCAGCGTGCCTATTAGTACTGCTGCAGGAGGACAAGGCGGCGAGGGAAGGGAGGTGCGCCGCACCCATCCTGTGCCGCGATGACCACACGATGGCGAGATTCTGAAGTAACCTTGAAATAACATATTAATGACTGCGATACACTCGAGAGCCGAGAGGGCCAGGCTGAACTACGCTGCCGCACGCTCACAGTGCTCTCCGAGACTCTCTCTCTCTCTCTCTCTCTCTCTCTCTCTCTCTCTCTCTCTCTCTCTGTACGATACATACGCGATGGAATATGATATGAAGAAAGAAAATACAACTGTCTAAAATTTAAGTAATAAAATCAACCAGTGCCTCTCTCTCTCTCTCTCTCTACGATACATACACGATGACCTAACGGGATGGATATGAAGAAAGGAAATACGACTCAAAAATTAATAATTACCGTATAACATCAACCACGGTGCCTTTCTCTCTCTCTCTCTCTCTCTCTCTCTCTCTCTCGATACACACATGATAGCCTTTTAAAATGGATACGGCGAAAGGGGAAACAAAAAAACTCAAAAATTCATACACCAAATCAATCACCACACAAAAGCTGACCTCAATTCAGTAAACAAGTATCGCTAGACAGACGTTCTCCTCTTCACTTTTGAGATATTTCCCTATCACCACCGGCAGGGAGTTGTTTAGAGGGGCAGACAATAAAAAGAGGAAAAAAAAAAAAAAAAAAAAAAGAGGTAACATGTGGCAACTGTGAGGCGAGCGCTGCCGCACACCCCGTGGGCTGCCGCCGCCCACCACCAACCACACTGTCTTCCCTACCACAACCCATATGATGAAGCAAATGTTTCACTTATGCATGAAGCCTTCTCTGTAACCTTTGCCTTTAAGGAGACTACATGCCAACGCGACGTAGTAACCCATCGTTTCCCTGGAACACATACATAAAAACTAAAATTAGGGATGATATTTCCTCCCCATTAAAAACAAGATATTATGCGAGTGGGAGGGTACAGGAAATGCGTCATCGGGAAAACTCTCCTGCCCTGATCCTTCTTTCTCTTCATATCCTTTCAAAAAGACACACACAGACGACACAAGGAAGAACACTCCATTAAACCACACTAATGCCGTGATTGATGAAATAGAGGCCAAGATCTGAATATGTGAGCGTGGATGTGGGTGTAGAGAGAGAGAGAGAGAGAGAGAGAGAGAGAGAGAGAGAGTAAAACAAAGAAGGGAAAAAAGTAACACACACACACACACACACACACCACACACACACACACACACGCCTTCGATCCTCACCACACACTCATCTTTATCCACCTACATTAACTGATCTGTTTCTTCTATTGGAACACGTCTAAAGCCAGCCCCTCCCATCCCGGGAACAGACCTACACCTCTTCCCCCACACACACTCACACAAATAAAGATTTGGAATTACGTATGAATGCCCCCGTGGTCTAGTGGTTAGCGTGTCTAGCTACAAATCCGCGGGTCCGGAATCGATTCCCTGCCCGGGTAGTCGGCGTGCAGCTCAACCAGCTGCTCATCCTCCATTTCGGGTTGGTCGATAAATGGGTACCTGGGGAAACCTGGGGAAGGTAAACAGTGGTAACACAGATGTCACATTGGCCCTGTATCCCGGGGTACGGGGCTCTCCCCACCACAGACTCAAGGGCAAATGCCACGGAGATGAGCACCGCGGCCATGCGCAGCTATAGCATATGCCCACACTATACAAGGATAAGCACACTAAAAGACATACCGTATTTAGCCATGGAATAATAACGAGGAAGTGGGGAAGTGTGTGTGTGTGTGTGAGAAAGAGAGAAAGAGAACATGTATATCTCGCTTCCCAGATGTTTTCAGGTAAACAAGCTATCATAAAATCAGTATCAGTGAGGAATTAATACTGAGCAAGAAATCTAAAAAGGAAAGAGGGTGTGGGTGTGGGGGGACAGGAGACGGACGGAAATAAGTCAAAGCGTAAAAACTTGAGAGAGAGAGAGAGAGAGAGAGAGAGAGAGAGAGAGAGAGAGAGAGAGAGAGAGAGAGAGAGAGAGAGAGAGAGAGAGAGAATGAGACACACACACACTAACCCTTTCACCTCACATTCACTTGTATAACCTTAATCTTGGAGACACACAGACATCTGCACGAAACTCCTTCAAAGTAAAAATATCAACACCACCTCCAGGATTAACAGAACAACTCGTTTTATACTTTCCATTAACGTTACGAGGGGAAAGAAAATTAACCAGAGACAAGAAAGGAAAACCAGAAGAAGAGAAGAGAGTATGCAAGAAACATAAATACAAAATCAAATCAAATAGTCTGTAATCGTTATGAATCGGTTGATGGGCTGGTGAGTAAACGAGGGAGAAAGTGGAACAGGGAGGGAGGGAAACAGGTATGTATATATAGGAAGGTAGGCATGGGGGTAGGTGAGTAGGTATGCAGGTGGGTGGGGGGAAGTTAATGACAGCAGGTAGATAGGTAGGTGGGTACGTAGTAGAGGGGGGCAGGTGGGTAGGGAGTGGTATGTAGGTGGGTGGGGGAAGGGCAGGTTAATGTCATCACCTGTCTATGAATATGATAATGCAGTGAAGTGCAGGCTATTCCCTCAAGCACGCCATCACCGGTGTGTTTGTCGTGAACGCTTGCAGTTAGTTAGCCGGGCGCCCGTGTGCTTCATAGATCAGGAAAGTAATTTTGCCAGTGTACTTGCGCCCAAATTGTCCCCATTACGTCCGGAAATTGTTATTGGATAATCATAAATAATGGGAACTTTGTGGTCGAGGAAGCGACACTGTGTCACGCTGATATTTTTTTCTTTTCTATTTTTTCACTTTTTTTTTTGGCTCAGCTGTATGCACATAATCATTTTTTTCTCTCGTGCTGTAGTTTTGAAGCACGTTGTCACTGGCGATATTTTAGCAGCAACAACTGGAACAATAAATTTCACACACTGCATTGATTTCCTACGTGATTTTTACGCACTTTTGCTTGTGTGTGTGTGTGTGTGTGTGTGTGCGTCCGTGCGCGCGTGTGTGTGTGTGTGTGTGTGTGTGTGTGTGTGTTATCATGAAGTAAATGAATAATGTACACCCGCCCGCGTGTGTGTGTGTGTGTGTGTGTGTGTGTGTGTGTGTGTGTGTGTGTGTGTGTGTTATCATGAAGTAAATGAATAATGTACACCCGCCCGTGTGTGTGTGTGTGTGTGTGTGCAACAGATATCACACACTCTGTATTGTAATGTCATTTCGTGCTTTTATGCAAAATTTGGTAATATCAAAATCTGTAGAACATTCTGGTTAATGGCATCAAAGACAATGAACTTTGATTTAGGCAGCAAGGAAGAGCAACAGGAGCAAAGAGCTCAACAATATCGCTTAACGCTGGAGCAGGGAAGTGACACGCCAGACGCACCATCCATTACCCAGTCACAACGATACAGATTAACGGCCGTCACAGGACTTCACATTGCCCTTCACACCACAAGGCAATGTTATGACACGTTCTGTGCATGAAGGAGACGTGAAAATATAATATTACAGACGCATGAGCAAAGTGATGGTGCATCCAAACCGTTCATTATACAACGTCACTCCGTCATCGCCGAATGTTAATATAACAAGAAAACTAAAAGGGGAAAAAAAAGGGGGGCGACTGTTGAACCAAAACAAAATCTTTAACAAGGGGGCAAGTGAAGAAGGCCAAGGTACCCAACGATAACAATAATATTACAGAAGATAAAACAAATGTCTATGCATGAATGAAACGTACACTAAGTTACTATATCTTATTTCGTAAAAGATTATCAAATATCAACTGAAATCAATGCGTGAACAGGTCAGGGTATGTGTAATATGAACAAGAGTTGGACATTAAGAATAAAAGAAGTGGGGATGAATAGATAAAGACAGTATATAATGAAAAGAAGAAGTGACTTAAAAGAGGAGAACTACAAAGATGATGATGATGATGATTATATGGATAATGATGATGATGATGATGGCAATGATGATGGCAGTTATTATGATGATGATGATGCCGAAGATAATGATTTACAATGATATACAAGTTAGTCAGCAGTTAGCAGCAGCATGCAATAAATAAACACACACGCACTGGTAATATAAACACTATGACATCAATCAATAACACACGTTTCGTTGTTGTAAATTGAGTCAATATGAGAGCAGTTTATCTTGTCACACGGGACTCCAAAATTATTATGAATAGTGATGACGGTGCCAGGCAAAAAGAATAAATAAAAATATAAAAAGCTAAAAAAATAATCGGCCCAAACCCAATAGTAGATACAGCTCGATTGTGACCGAGTGATCCTTTGATTAACGTGTTTATTTTTACTGAAACTGACTGTGTGTGTGTGTGTGTGTGTGTGTGTGTGTGTGTGTGTGTGTGTGTGTGTGTGTGTGTGATGTTTATAAAGGAAGGAGAAAAAAAAGATTAAAAAGTCAGGGGGTGTCACTGTCAACATGATAACACTGAGCTGACTACGATAACGGGGTAGCTAACATAAAACAATACACCACGCTACAACACAAATTTACCAACAACACAACACAAGAGCACCAGGCAACACTCACCCTCACGCTGGAGGTAGACAGGCAAGCGAACATGTAGCAAGGAAGGTTGAGTCGGTGAGTAGGCATGAAGGCAGGTTGGCAAGTAGGTGGATGCGGGGGTTAATAGGTAGGTGGGTCGGTAGATAGGTGGCTGTGGGGAGCGGTGGATGATTACTTGTCGAAAACACTGATCCTCCTCCTCATCATCCTCATCCTCATCATCATCGTCATCACCTCCTCGCGCTGTAAGACCAATTATATGTTATTAGTAAAGTCAAGACAAATACATGCCAATCAGTAGCTATACTATCCCCTTTTATCTTTATTCTCATTAATACCCCGATAAGAGTATATATTAAGTGTTTTGAAGAACGTGATCGTAAATACTGAATGACTGGCGGACTTCCAACTCGACTCCCTTACTGTCTGACTGCCTGGCCACTGACAGTTGACTTGTTTCCTGGCATACTTTATTTTTGCTATACTTCACTAAGCTACAAATGAACTTTAAAATAGATATGCTTACAGGTACATACTCCTGAACATAAGGTATCAACACACACACACACACACACACACACACACACACACACACACACACACACACACGAAAAAAAAAAAATCTGAAAGCAGTATAATAAAATAATGAGTAATAATAATAATAATAATAATAATAATAATAATAATAATAATAATAATAATAATAATAATAATAATAATAATAATAATAATAATAATAATAATAACATCAACTATGGGGAAGCAGACGCTCGGGGGCGCGTGGCTTCACACACTTGCCGCTTCTACTACCGACGGTCTCCCCGAATAAGCTCCCACGGAGCTGCCCTATCCACATAATAAAATGATAAAAATAATAGCAATAACGATGATAAAAATAGTAATAACAATAATAATAATAATAATAATAATAATAATAATAATAATAATAATAATAATAGCAATACTACTACTACTACTATTACTACTACTACTACTACTACTAATAATAATAATAATAATAATAATAATAATAATAATAATAATAATAATAATAATAATGATAATAATACAATAGTTATAATAATAATAATAATAATAATAATAATAATAATAATAATAATAATAATAATAATAATAATAACGATAATAATAATAATAATAATAATAATAATAATAATAATAATAATAATAATAATAATAATAATAATAAGCAGCTCCAGCATACTGAACATTTTCTATAATGAACTTAAATCCTTCGTTCAACATTAGAATTGACTACAAAAATTATATTATTATTGCAGTATTAAAATTAATTAGGATTTTGCAATCATAAGCGATACGACCTTTTTAATATTAATTATAATGAGTGGTCTTGTAAAACCCATGGTACCTGTGATTGATGTTATGAGGCTTGAAATATATTTATTATGGTAGCCGATGATGACAGTTTTTATTATGATTCACCAGAATTGGTGTCACAGTGAATCAGTATACGGTATTCATATGTTTGTGGAATATACATGGGTGCAGGCAAAGCATGTTCCTGGCTTATATTTATGTTGTTTTGCTTTGTTTGCAAACACCACAGCCAGGTAATGTAACTTGATATCTATTAAAATACTTAGTACGTAATAAACAGCAATAACCAGAAAAGTATTCAAGCTCAGTAGTTTTAATTTGCACACACACACACACACACACACACACACACACACACACACACTCTTTAGTTTTAAAATGCCTAGTACACAGAAAACAATAAAAATTAGAGAAGTATGGAACTCACAGGCTACACTCTCTCTCTCTCTCTCTCTCTCTCTCTCTCAAAACAATTTGTGTCAAAAAGCATACACAGGCAACAGGAATCATGAAAATGTGTTCGACTACGGAGCATTACAAGCTTCACTCACTCCGGTAACCACGAAAATAAGTAAGAGCAAAATAAATCAGAACAGGCACATGCGCTCACTTGTATTTTTTTCTTACAGAGAAGCTTAAGAGCCCTCTGCACCAGTAACTTAAAATGCTACAAAAGGTTTTTCATAGGTGAGCACAATCTACACCATTCAACCATTCAGCACTTTTGTCGTTAGGTGATGGCTACCTCTTTAAATTGTCGCCGGTGTAACATTATGAATTAGCTAGCTGAACACCACTACGGAAAATAAAAGTATTTCCATGTTGCGGTGAATTATTAAGGGAAATTCATAAATGCAAATATGGATGTGAAATGGATATGATTAGGTTGCAGATATTTCTACCACTTCATTTTTTGCCCGCCACATGAGCACATAGTGAAGGGCAAAGGAAAAAAAAAATGATGTGGCCATTGAAGATAAATACCTGATGTGGTGGTGAGGCGCAAACAAGCAAGCAAACAAAGAAAGAAAGAATGGGCCGAAACACTCGTTTATAATTATATCTCAGTACAAACAGATCAAACTGACTGATAGAAATGTACATTTGATAACTAACAGAATTAAGAAGATATATTTACACAGCTATACTGAGAGAGAGAGAGAGAGAGAGAGAGAGAGAGAGAGAGAGAGAGAGAGAGAGAGAGAGAGAGAGATGACTCATGGCATTGTCACACTGGGTGACATTGCTAGCTAGACACGAACTGACGCTTCACAGTATAAGTAACGAGCACTTCCCAAAGCAGGGATGGGGTGAATACAAGAACTGTGTATTCGAATACGAATACTTCACATTTATACGAATACGAATACTCTGAAATACTGATAATTCGAATACAAATACGAATACTTCACGAGAGTATTCGTGAATGCATTCATGAATACTTTTCGTTGAAAATAACTTTTTTCATGGAGGTAGCTCGGCAATGAGCCTAATATGGTACTAAAGTTATTCAATAGTAAAATGACGTTATGATGCCAGTATTCTGTACATGTTTGACACACCTAGACATATTTGTTTTCCAAAAATTTCAATTATATTTCTAAGTTGTACTGAAAGAAACACAACAAAATACCAACCGGTATATCACCATACTACATGTAATATCCAGGGATTCCAGAGGGGGTGGGGGGTGGGGCAACAAAATAGAGAGTAAATCCAACAATGAACCTGGTGTAGCACACCCCCTACCATTGGAAAGAGGCAATTGAGGGCAGCAGCCGCAGCAGATCGAAATGACAAAAATTCCCTGATTTGCCAAATATTTAGCACAGCATTTCCCTGTCGTATTTTTTTTTATTTATATATATATATATATATATATATATATATATATATATATATATATATATATATATATATATATATATATATATATATATATATGATGGGTAGCTACTTGCAAACATAGTTAGCCTTCATTGTTACCTACCTAGAATGACTGCTATTCCTGAAGATCTGAAGTTTTGTAGATGTCAGCTGTCGTAAGTTCCAGCAATGCATGCATGCTTTTCTCTACAAACACCAGGCATATCAAGAACACTAACTATATGTTTTGCACTTTCAACTATCTTCTTATGTTCTGCCCCAGCAGCATGCTTTTCTATTTCTGATTTACCCGCCTTTCCGTCAGAATTACACAATTTATTACAGTGGGAATACAAAGGCCCCTTGCCGCTTCTTGTCCGCCAACTTTTAAACAACGGGTCACTTTCCCATTTTTCTGTGTATTTCTGCGTATACGGCTGTCGTTTCCGCTTGGCTGGTGGACTAGACATGACTACTGTGTATTAATAACAAAAACGAGAACTTAACTGAGTGACAGTGTGAGACAGACTGAGGGAGAATACTAGTAATGCGGGTAAGAAGCGGCCAGGGTGAATACGCGTCTCGTAGATTCAGCTAGCTAGCAGGGGCGAGGGAGGGAAGGGGAGGGACGGTATACGGGATGCATTTTTTTTTTAATTTTTTTTTTTACGTCGCTGCCTGTTGCGCCGGTAGGCAACTTCCTGGTGGGGCCTGATGGTCGGCTCAAGGCTTCTTCCAGGTGGGGCCTGATGGTCGGCCCAGCCCGTTTTGGCGCAGGCGAGTGTTTTATAGTGGCGCCATCTTGCATACGAGTCATGACACCGTTAGAGGATGAGGGAAGGAAGAGTGAACGGTAGGGGAAGGATATAGTGATCGAGAGAGGCCTCACAAGTAGGTTGAAATGCAATTGACCTACAACATACACGTCGGACAAACAGGAACGAAGATTTGTAACTTGGAAGGAACAATAACTTATTTCTGATGATGGATTTAAAATTATTCGGCATATTATTCGAAGAATACGAATACTTTTCCCAAGTATTCGAATGCGAATACGAATACTTTGATGTCAGATGACAAGTATTCGAATACGAATACGAATACACCCAAATACTGTATTCGAATGTATTCGAATACGAATACCCCATCCCTGCCACAAAGGTCCATAATATGGACCTTGGGGATATGCTAATAAAGAGATTGCTCATATGGGAACAAATGTTCTTATATGTAATATGCTTTGACGAGACCAACCCTTCTCTGCGTCTGTGTGTTGGTACGAGCTGGCCACGAAGGGCCCGGATTTTCAGCTTTTTTCGTCTGCACATCACCGCAACAGTCTCTACCTCTCACTGACTCTACCTTTGGACCTACTATGTACTAAATACGCCACATACATCAGGGTAAGGTCCTGATACGTTTAGTGGAGCACATATTATCGTTTACAGCAATAAGTAAACGTGGCCCGGGACGATATAACCAGGACGTTCAAAGCCATTCACACTGATCTAGCCGAGCTCTAATCATTGCAAATGAACCGTTTTTTCCACTACGCCATACGCAGAGACTAGAGAGGTGATCGGCGATCCATGCCTTCCCGCCAGCTGTATACATGCATTATTCCGTCTAAAATTGTCCAAACACTATAAACACTATGTACTCATTCACAGCTGGGAAAATACTCTCATCTTACTTGGAATCAATGAAAAGACAATAAAGTGGAGAAGTAGTCTAGACTCTAGACGTCATCTTGTTAAGGCGTCGTATCTTCTTGCAAAATGCGGGGGGAAAGACTGATGTCAAGTAAATAAGTCTTCTGCTTGATAAAGTATTCCTGTGCGCAGTTTTTCATCTTAAACTGTATTTTTTTTAATTTTACATTTATATATTTCACACTGAATATATATATATATATATATATATATATATATATATATATATATATATATATATATATATATATATATATATATATATATATAAATCAACGTTCATGTTCCAGTATTTGCGCTGGTCTTAGCTCCGTGATGTTAGTACTAATTCGCTACCACCTCAGTTCCTCATCCATTTACAGGAAAAGCAAAACTATTTTCTCAGCTGTGAATAACTATTGAGTGTTTATTGAGTGGTACGTCACTTCCAGGCGGGTTAATACATGTATTCAGCTGGTTAAAAAGGCAGGTATTAAGCTCTCGTAGTACCTTGTGTAGCGTCAACAAATATTATCACTCGACACGAATAAGGCTATTTGACAGGTTGTATTACCTTATTATTCTTGATTAATTATACCACAGAGACGCTGCTGCCAGTAAATCTAAATGAGTATAAAAACACATCACCACCACAACCATGACTACCATACACCACTTCCACAGCCATGACCCAGCCACCACTACTACGATCACCATCACCCATCATCACTACTACTTACCATCACCACAATCACCAACATCACCCACCATCACCACCACAAGAACATCTACCACAAAGCAGCCCTCCTCCTTGAACCTGCCGTGCTCTGTATAAGGTGTTGAACGTCCTGGTTATAATCTAGTCCTATGCCCCCTTTTCTTATCCTGTATGTTAGTCCCCAAAAAACATAATGGAGTATAAATACCAAAACATACCCACATCAGGATTAGAGATAGCTATAATATGAATAAATGAATATTATCTTTACAGCTACAAGGACAGATTACAATACTACGAGCATGATCATTTTCCCTAACTAGCCTACTACTTCCTCGAGCGCTGCTGAAATGTGCACTTTACCGATTTAACTTATGAGCATACACGATATCTATTACATCCATCAGGAAATCTAATAAGCATACCACACATTTTATCATGACATGAGTGGCAGTGACATGCAGATTTTAATTTAGTAACCAGTGAGTGGACATAGTTATGAGATGAGCGTGGGAAAGAGGAAGTAGGCTAGGCAGAGGAAAGTGGTCTGGTTGGTTACATTCAAGTGGTGTTATGATATTTTTTATTACAGCAAAGGAAGCAGCTGAAGGGCAAAAAAGAGACAACAGTAATGGAAAAAAAGCCGCTAATCACTGTCCCTACAAAAAAAAGTTCAGAAGTGGCCAAAAGAGATATCAATTTCGGGAGATTATGTAGACTTAATGAAAAATAATGTTGTATAGTTAAAAGAGGTTATGGTATTATGCTATGTACTCACGGATGGTAAGGTCACACACACACACACACACACACACACACACACACCAAATGATATTTATTAACTTAAGGAACACTGGAACTTACCCTCACTTGTGTTTACCACCTTTTCTGGTTAAGGAAAAACTAAAACCAATCTGTATGTTCCTCCATCTTCCTGTTCTGAGTATATGTTGCCTGCACGCCGCAGAATAGCACCGAAATGTGTATACTGAGGAGAGGAAAAGTAATAAGACTAAGGACGCCATCACACACAAGCGTACACACACGTCCCCGCTGCCTGACTGCTGTTCATCTTTCTTTCAATACTCTTATAGTTTCGAGGCGGTAACGATGTGCAGTTAATATTTGTCATTCATATTGAAAAAAATCCTAGTAAATTTCCTACTACAATATGGATTTAAATAATGACGAAAAACAGCACAATAATAAGTGAAGCCTAAAGGGAAAAACTAGATAGATAGCCTATTCACACTTCCTCGTGAGCTACACAGTAACTAATACATACTCTAGTAAATATGTAAGCAAGAGACATAACGTGGTAGATTTATGAAGGAAGATTATGAAAAAAAACGAGGCATATATGATGATCATTTTTCATTTGCAAAAACTGTCAATTAAGAAATGCGACTTATGGCGTCTGTTCCAGACATCAAATCGAATCGGGGGCATTGTTTGGGTATAATAGCTATGAAGTTGAGGCAACAAAAATAAATGTATTTTTAGTAGGCTACTAAATCCTGTAGAAAAAGACAATATGTTCAATTTTTAGGCAAACAAATATTTTAAGAAACACGTAGCGTCTCCAGACTTCAGTTGTAATCGAGAAGTGGTGAGTGGAGGTACGCCGCTTGTGCCTTGGGAGGAAAAGACAGCACGGAAAAATTAAAGTAATCGACTTAACTCTGGAACCAACAACTGCCCGGTCATACACGACAGGAAATATTGTTCAGGTAGATTGAATGGCAAGTGGTGTATGTGTGTGTGTGTGTGTGGATTGATCGGGAAGCGGATTTGTGGATTTACGTAACGCGGCGGCCAGGGGCTGAAGTGCGGAAGTGACAGCAGCATTGGTACAGCGCCTGTCACGGGATAGTCGGCTGAGCGGCAGTGAGCGGAAGTGGTTCATTTCCCTGCAAGCTGCTAACCCTACCAGCCCCCCCCCCCTCCCCCCCCCCTCCCTCACACACACACACACACACACACACACACACCAATGCCTGCCTGCCTGTTCATGCCCTGTTTGTATATAAGTGTGTGTGTGTGTGTGTGTGTGTAAGCTGCTAACCCACCAGCCACCCATGGGAACACTACCACACCAATGTCTGCCTTCCCATGTCTGTTGTCTGTCTGTATTTATGTCTGTGTATGCCGTGCGAACGCCATATCAATGCCTGCCTGCCCATGTCTGTCTGTCTGTCTATTAGTCTGTGAGCGTGTGCCATGGGAACACTACTGCACCAATGCCTGCCTGTCTGCCCATGTCTGTTTGTTTGCCTGTTTGTCTGTATGTACTTTGGGAACACTACTGCACCAATGCCTGCCTGTCTGCCCATGTCTGTTTGTCTGCCTGTTTGTCTGTATGTGCTATGGGAACACTACTACACCAATGCCTCTCTGCCTGCCCATGTCTATCTGTCTATTTGACTGTTCCGAATGCTGCTTTACCAGTGTCTGTTTGTCTATGTACTCTGTATGTCTGTATTTATCAGTGTGTGTGCGTGTTTGTGTGTATATATATCTCATCATAAATTGACCTCTCTTTTGGCCAGTCACTTCTATTTTCTATTTAGGAGCAGTGGTTAGCGTTTTTTTTTCCTTGAACTGCCTCCTTTACTGTTAAAAGAGTAAAGGTAAAGACTGGTTTTGTTAACACGCCGATATCTCGTTTCCTATACTTAGGCCTAACCAACTGTTCTTCGTTCTCATAATTATGTGGGCGCGTTAATATAAACAATCTTAACCCAAGCAAGCTATAATAACATCAGGAGACATGAGCACACACACGCGCACATCCATGCCTGCGATTGTCTGCCTCTCCATTAGTCTTCAGTGTGTGTGTGTGTGTGTGTGTGTAATCGCAAGCTGCTTACACCATCGCCTTGGGGGACATGCCGCTCTCCGTCCATATTTGCTTGTCTATGTTTTAATTAAAGTGACTGTCCATTTGTGTCGTTGCTTATAATATTCCTGTGTGTCTCACTACAACGTGGCAACCCCGCCAGTCCTGTGAACCTGTCACTGCTTGCTAATAGTGATGCCTAGGTCCGTGATGTCTCCGTCTGCGTGCATGTCTATGCATCTGCCTGTCTTTTCTTCCATCTGCGTGCATGTCCATCCGTCTATCCGTCTGCCTGTCTTGTTTATCTGTTTATTTACCTGTCTGCTTCTCTGTTTAAGCTACCCGTCTATTCGACTACCCAACTCCCCATCATAACCTTCCTGCCTGCCTTCAATCTTTTTAGCCTACATGATTCTTATCTGTTCCACCTGTACTATGCCTGTAATGTAAGTTGCCTTGTCTAATGTTGGTTTGTGTCTTGTCAGAAATGTGGGTATTAACTTTATACCTTGCCCGTAGTGTAGAATAGATTATTGACTTCTTGGCTATCATGTGTGTTAGCTCTTACCTCGATATTTTCATGTTTCTTGTTGTTTGTTCCACTTTTAGTGCTTTGATTGCATTGTTGGTTGGTTTGATGTTTTCCGATGTTTTCTGGAACGGTTATCGGCTTCACGAATGAAATTTTGCAGTTAATGCAGTTGTTGCCCTGATCTCATAAAATGTTTGTTGGTCTCACCTGTATGTATGAGTATAATTGGTATTATTTAATATTTTATTGAGACCAGCATCACTTGTAATAACCCGAGCCTTTTTTTTTTTTCTACATCATTAGCATGTAATTAATGTATGGTACATTTCCTACTGCATTTGCTAACAATTGTTTTGCACTGTTGGTATATTTGTGGTGTCTTTCCTGTGTTACCTATGAGTACCTTGCTTTCACTATTATTACCAATATTTATAACATCTGTTAATGAATGCCACAAACATTCAAGTATCCTCAGAATATTGCTATGTCAATATCAAGGTTTAGAGAAGAACTCGACCTTGATCAATATATTTTTAGCCTCACTTTCCTTTTTTTTTTTTTTTTTTTTGTGTGTGTGTGTGTGTGTGTGTGTAGGATATGTAAGCTGGCGGACAATGTCATGTCAGAATCATTGGCCATGAAATAGCCCACTGTTTATCTTCATAATTAGTTGTACTCTAATTATATATATATATATATATATATATATATATATATATATATATATATATATATATATATATATATATATATATATATATATATATATATATATATATATATCACACACACACACACACACACACACACACACACAACACACACACAAACACACACACACACACACACACATAATACACACACATCATGGATAAGAAAAAAGTGTTAAATCATATCACTTCCCTTGTTTGATGTAGCTACATAAGCATTGCACCATTGTTGCAAAACTAAAGAAAAGAATTCCTCATAATAGCAAATACAGTGGCATACAAAGATACACTTATCTGATGCTAAGGTTGTATTTTATACATCAGTAGCTCGTGAATGCCAGTCTGTTGCTACGCGGCCATATTCTGCTAGTATTCAGGATTTTGGTCACAAAATGCAAAACAAAACAATTAATATTTTTTTTTTTTAATCATACAGGTACTCAATATGTGCGTGTAATGCTAAATGAATAACAAGGGATCAAATTCATATTCCTTTAAAAACAGGTATGGTTAGGAAATTTTCTTGTAAACTTTTATTCGTTTACTTTTGTGCTTACTTACATATATACTATATATATATATATATATATATATATATATATATATATATATATATATATATATTTATATATATATATATATATAGATATACTGCAATTAGAACGGAATGACTTGAAAGTCTATTTAAACTTTCTAGAATATGTAATGTCAAGAAATTTTGTAGTGGTCAAGCGCATGGAAAATAGTAAAAAATAAATAAATAAATAAATAAATATATATATATATATATATATATATATATATATATATATATATATATATATATATATATATATATATATATATATATATATATATATATATATATATATATATATATATATATATATATATATACAGTTAAATTCTTGTTATTTAGGTTATCCCAAACTATTTAGTAGTTCATATGTATGAATTTGAGATGATCATAAACACCAAGAATAATTCAGCTATTAACATTTTTTGTATTTCCCAGTGCTTGACCATAAGAATTTTTTTTGACGTCACATTTTCTAGAAACTCTTTAAGTATTGTTTCAAGTTATTTATCTCAACTTATAGTACAACTATAAATGTTTAAGTTAAATAAATATGTAAATAAGGATGCACTTAAGTAGTAAACAAATAAAAGGTTACAAGAACATTTCGTGACCATGCCCTTTTCTAAATGAGTATGAAATATCTGATTCCCTGTTGGCCTATCCATTAGTATTATACACATATTGAACATGAGCATGTGAATTAATAATAATATATTTTATATATATATATATATATATATATATATATATATATATATATATATATATATATATATATATATATATGTAGATATAGATATAGATATATAGACGTAGATATAGATATATAGATATATAATATCTATCTATCTATCTATCTATGTATATATATATATATATATATATATATATATATATATATATATATATATATATATATATATATATATATGTGTGTGTGTGTGTGTGTGTGTGTGTGTGTGTGTGTGTGTGTGTGTGTGTGTTAGCCTAACCAGGGACAAGATGAAATGTACTAATCCTTTTCATAAAACTGCAGGTCAATTGGTCATGGCTTGCAGCAAGTTGCATGATGGGGTCCAGGCTTTAGAAAAAGACTAACTTGTGATTGAGGACCCTCCTGAAGCCACTGAAGTGGTGAGTACTAAAGCATTGTTCATTGTTCACACTGCCATTACTATTGAGATTTGAAACTTAGAAATACCTACATAAATATATAAGAAGAGTGGGTTATTAATCAATGCGCCTCCATAAAAATATCTAACCTCCATTTATAACTTCCATTTGTGTTTGCCTTAACTACATATCTGCTCAGTTGTTTTCATTCACCCACCACTATATTCGTGACTCAGTTCTTGCCTATTTCTTTCATGAACCTGAATTTATCCATTTTATACCCGTTGCTGCGTGTTCTTCCACCTGTTTGTAAAGTACTTCATATATATCCCCCATGTTAATCTCCTTAACTCATTTAATAATATTTAATTTTAATCACCTATGTCCTATGCCATTTAAACTTTAAAGAGTAAGTTCAGTTGTTTTAAGTCTTTTCTCTTCGGGAAATTTCTATATCCTTGGATCATTTTAGTCACACTTCTTTGTACTGCTTCGAGGAAGCTATATCATTCCAATAATGGGGTCACTAAAACTGAACAACAGCCAGGTGGGATCTAATCAGAGCCAGGTACAATTTCAGGATAACTTCTGCGCTGGTTACGCTGGTTACGCTTCTAGGAATAAATCTTTCAGTTTACACGGTTTCTGGCTGTAATATAATGATTTCTGGGTCGAAGGTCAGAGTGCACACGCACACCCAAATCCTTACCGCGACAGAGGTGGTCAATAACTGCTATTTAAAGTGCAATTACTGACAGGACTATTGTTCTACAGTCAGGATGTTGTATTTGTTGATGTTGAATCGCGTCATCCATTTGTTGGCCCACTCATAGAGGCCTTTTAGTTCCTCCTGAAATACCAGCGCCGTGTCTGAACTGTTTAGTCGGTACATGCTTTTGTGGCATTTAGCAAATTGCTCATGTCACTGATAATACCGTATTCAAGATTGTTGATGTATATGATAGTGATAATACTGTACCCAGAATGGGGAACTTTTTGTTATCAGATGTTCCCAGCGAGTAGGCTACGTCTTGCTGCCCACGGAGCCTAAACATAATCTTTCAATTATCTCAAGTTCCCCATGGTTCTCTGGGGCCTGTCTAAATTATACGTCAATACAATAAATGACACAATTGTTACTAATAATTTTTTTTTTTAATTTTCGGTGTTTTACTTCGTAAACGAGACAAAAGAATGACAAAGTTGAAAACCTTCCTCATTATATGCGTCCTTGCTCTAAAGTACTGCAAAATGAAGCAAAAATGGACTTCCGAAAATTTGCAGCATTTACTGGGTACCTGCTCTGGGTGTATGAAAATTGCCTTCAACGAATTTTAACTGGTTTACGAAGAAATAAAACAACGAATATGATCAACAACATTTTTATTAATTGTTTAATTTATTGTACAAACCTATAATAATTGAGATAGGCCCCAGGGAAACGTAAATAATTAATTGAAAGATTACTTCAGGCTCCGAGGGCAGACAGACGCACTCACTGGATCTAGTAACGAGACCCAATGAGATCTCCCCATTGAACCTTGTGGGACGCCTCTAGTAAATCAAGCCAATGTGATTTTTCCCAATTTACCTGAACTCGCTGCATCCTGTCACTAAATCACGCCTTGATTAACCTCAGAACATTACCCTGTAGTCTGTCCCATTGGCTTTTATTTAGTTTAATGTTTTTGGTGAGGCACTTTGTCGAATACAAACTGGGAAATATGCCACTTCCCCAAAAATCATTGCCGGTCATTCTGTTTTCGATTACTTATGTGACGCTTGGAGAGGTATAGGTTGCATACTCAAGTTCAAGCTCGGGGCCGAGTTGGAGGCAAAACAAACCGCGCTTCTTCTTTTGATCAGTTTCGCGTTGGTGACGCAAGAGACTTTCTGCCAAAATGACATCCACTTGTGCAGTGCTTGGGTGCGGCAGTAACGCGAACAAGTTCCTCGACAAGACGTTTTACAGACTACCAGTTACCTCCAACCCGAAAGTAACCCCGTTGCGATGATGAACAGTTACTCTCGTGCACGCCACCTTCTCTTTCAGTAGTGGGTGAGAAACGCGTGGGAGGGGATTGGGAGGAGATGGGAGGAGTGAGTGGAAGTGAAAGTGACAGTATTGTGTGGGAGGTAGCTAGGTAGAGGGGGGGAAGGATGAATGGGTGAGAGGGAAGAAGGATGTGGAACTGAGGATGGGAGCAGGTTGTGGGTTGCAAGGTGATGGGGAGGGAGGTAAGGGTGGAGAAGGAGGGGAGAAAGTTGTGGTTAGGACGTGCGCAGGGGAGAGGAAGGAAAGGGGAATGGAGGAGGAAGGAGAAGGGGGAGGGGGAGGAGGGGTGACGGGGGCAGGAAGGGGGAAGCGAGTGGGTGTGGTTAGGAAAGACGATGCGGGGTGAGGAGAGTGTGGGATAGGCAGTAGGGAGAAGGGGGTGAGGGACGTTGTAGTGGTGTAAAGGGCACTTGCATCACCCCTGTTGCTTAGTAATAGAGTGTGTGTATGTGTGTGTGTGTGTGTGTGTGAACTTGGGAAGGTCAACAAGCAGGCTCTACTACACGAATCTCTCTCTCTCTCTCTCTCTCTCTCTCTCTCTCTCTCTCTCAAGGTTACCCAGGTGTGAAGTTTAACCTACGTCAGAGGTGTGTCTGTCGATTAAGTGCCTGAGGAGAGGAATGGACGGGAGGTTTGGCAGATAAGCACTGATAGATAGGTGTGTAGGTGTGTTCATCTAATCTTCCCTAGCCTAACCCAACAACATATAACTACTATGTGTTCTGGTGGGTTTAATATTATGTATCGACATGCCGAAATTATGAAATGAAAGAAGTGGTGAGGGGAGGTAACCAGTAACAAACAGGATGTGTCACTATCATTTATGTGGTCAGGTGTTTTTATGTTATGTAACCACGTTAATATAGTTCTATAATGTCAGAGAGAAGAAAGCATGCAGCGTAGCCAAGCGCGTAAACACGAACTCGAGAATTAAATTATGACCGTCCTTACCTCATTAAGAAAAGAAAGAGTCGAAGAAAAAAATTAAGTTTCCACATTTAATTAAATTCAATAATTAATAAGGAGGTAAAAAATGTTTCTTTTTGTGTGTGAATAGAAGGGGGAAAAGGCAAAAACATGGCGAAGCAAAGATTGAAAGAAACTGGTTAGATATATTTGAGAGAGAGAGAGAGAGAGAGAGAGAGAGAGAGAGAGAGAGAGAGAGAGAGAGAGAGAGAGAGCATTATAAGGGGAACACAAAGAGAAACTTGAGTGTGTAAAAGTAGGGAAGATGGTAAGACTGACCACAAGAAGTTAGAGAAGAACACGAGAAGTTAGGAGGAGGAGGAGCAGAAGAGCGACGTGAAGTAAGAAGAGGAGGAGGGGAGAAAAGAATAACGAAGTAGCAACAGCGGTTTTAGGTGTAAGGGAGGAAGTGGAGGATGGAGGAAATGGAAGATGGAGAAGATGGATGAGCGGCAGTAGATAGAATAATTATGAGGAGAAGGGAAAAGGAGGAGGCAGAGGAGGAGGAGGAATCTGAGACGGAACTTACTGAAGAGGATTGTGGTGGAGAGAGAGAGAGAGAGAGAGAGAGAGAGAGAGATGATTATGTAAACCGCTGCAGCCGCTCCTTGACCACGCCTCCCTCTGTGACGTCACGAAGCTATGCGGGTTTCTCTCTCTCTCTCTCTCTCTCTTGGATAGCCGTGAATACGAAATCTCCTCAGCTTCGCCGTCGCCATTGTTGATATTCTTGTGTGTGTGTGTGTGTGTGTGTGTGTGTGTGTGTGTGTGTTGACGGGATGGTGTTGAGTTGGTGTTTGGTGGGAGGGATACGTTGACTTTTTCTCCTCTCTCTCTCAACACACACGCATGCACGATAAGAGAACAAAATAACATGTAAGACAATGACAGGAAATAACAATGACAACAACAATAATAATAATAATAATAATAATAATAATAATAATAATAATAAGAGCAAGTCAATCGTTACAGACATAATAAGCCTATTTACTAATGTTTGTGTTTTATTCATCATCTCTTCGAAACACAAGAGGAAAGCCGATTATGAGAGTGTAGCTTCTCTCTCTCTCTCTTCTCTCATGAAAGAACGAGAAGCTACTAGAGTGAGGTCTCTCTCTCTCTCTCTCTCTCTCTCTCTCTCTCTCTCTCTCTCATAATAGACTGGACGAGAATCTACTGGAGTGAGGTCTCTCTCTCTCTCTCTCTCTCTCTCTCTCGTGCATGTATCCAAGCAGGTAAAGCAAGAGGAAAGAAGAATATTATGATGGTGAATGTATACTAGTATTTATAATCTTTCTTTACTTCTCGTGTGGCTGTCTTGTTATCTTTAGAGATGAATTTCTGTTTATGTAACCTACTAGTGACGTGGTGTACCTGTCAGTCTGTCTGTCTTATCATTACTCAATCTACTTGGTATCTGGTCATTAATGTTTCAGTGCCTTCCTGTCAACATACTTTTCCCTTATCAATATGTGTCCTGCTGTTTTCGTGTGTACTCTTTTTTTTTTTTTTTTAATCTATTTTATTTCAATCAATCTACTTGCTCTTTCTTAATTAATGTTTCTGTACTTTTCAGTTTGCATATGTTTCCCTTACCAGTCTGTCTATCTGTTTTCGTATGTGCTTTTATTTGAATCTTTCTGTAACTCTCTATCCATTTTATCCATCTTTCTAACACAATAGTAGCTACCTTTATCCGTTTTTCGATCTTTCTATAACTAGTATTTTCGTTTTATTGCTCCAGATTGCTTGCTACTCCCGTATTCATCCGTCCACATTTGTCTCCCCGCATGTTATTTCTATTTATATCTAAGTTACCTAGATATTTATTTTATTGTTCCTATATACCGATTCTATCCCATCCATCTCTTTCTTCACATTTCCCTTTTATGAATTCATCAATATTTAAACACTTCTGTATATTTTTTTATTTATTCATTCATCTATCTAGCGTTTTTCTATAATTTTCTAATTTATCTTGATCTGTCTATATATGCCCGCCCATCTATCTCCTCTCTATCCATCTATCTATAATCCTACACTTTCCTCCTCTTTCTCCTCGCCAGGTGTTGTGTTCATCCTCTTAGCTTTCATTCCCTCTTTCCTACCTGCCCCTTTTGCCTTCTTCCCTCTTACTTACCTGTCAAAAAGTCTTCCGTGTGAACGTACTCCCACCTCACCTTCAGTCCTCCTCCGCTCCCTCCTTCTCCTC
Organism: Eriocheir sinensis; assembly: GCF_024679095.1. Taxonomy (NCBI): domain Eukaryota; kingdom Metazoa; phylum Arthropoda; class Malacostraca; order Decapoda; family Varunidae; genus Eriocheir; species Eriocheir sinensis. Next base: position 147,674 of record NW_026111753.1, on the reverse strand, counting down.
TTCCTCCTCCTCCTCCTCCTCGCTTCCTCCTGGCTCTTTCCGCTCTTCTATACCTGTGTATTGATTTCCTTAATAATGCATCCTCCCCCTAAGAAGAATTGAGTTTTTGTATTCTCTCTCTCTCTCTCTCTCTCTCTCTCTTGCGATCACTATATATATTCATTTGTGAGAGATGATAAAATAGAAGAAACAAAGATTGAAAAAAATATCAGAACATAAACGCCCACAAGCACCTTAGAAGAGAGAGAGAGAGAGAGAGAGAGAGAGAGAGAGAGAGAGAGAGAGAGAGAGAGAGAGAGAGAGAGAGAGGAAAAAAATGTGTTTAGATTTTAGTTATATTTTTCCATTGTTTTGCGTGTTTTATTTATTTACTTTCGGATGTTGTTTTATTTATATATTTTATTTCATTTCGGTGCATATTTATGTATTTAGTTTGCGTATCCATTGATTTCCAACGCGAAAAGAAGAAAAGATATACGCCATAAAAAAAACGTGTATACTGTAATCTTTCCCTTTCGTGAGCGTATACCACTTTATTATTTTTTTCCTTTGCCGATTTTTTTACCCATCAGTTTCCTTTGGGAGTCTTCGGTGCAACTATAAATATCTTACATCGGTAAATAATGCGTACGTTGAATCCGTCCGTTCGTCCGTTTTTTTTTTCTTTTTTTTTTTTTTGGGGGGGGGGGTCCGTTATCAGCTCGTCCTTTCCTCCACTTGAAGTCTGTTTGTTAATATTTTCATTTCTGTTAGTTGCAGTGGATTGTAGTAGTAGTAGTAGTAGTAGTAGTAGTAGCCAAGAGTGTGGTAGTGGTGTCAGCATCAGTTGTAATAGTAGTAGTAGTAGTAGTAGTAGTGGTAGTAGTGGTGGTGATGATGATTGTGGTAGTATCTAGTGGTGGTGGTGGTGGTGGTGGTGAGCACACACAAACAAAAAAGAAAGTAAGAAAAGATAAAGGGATGGTTTTTATTCCTGTTTGAATTATTCTTGAACTGCCAAGGCTTCGGTGCTTTTTTTTCTTTAGTGTGCGTTTGAGAGAGAGAGAGAGAGAGAGAGAGAGAGAGAGAGAGAGAGAGAGAGAGAGAGAGAGAGAGAACTATGGCTTATTTTAAGTTCATGAGCATAAAGTACGTATATACTATATACCTCTAACTGGCACGATAAAATACAACGATAGAACAGGTAGAAAAATGGCTTGACGTAGGTAGGACGGTATAAGGTCAAGTGTCAGAAGATTATATAGAAAAATATAATCCCATGCCCTTATTTTTTATTCTTGAACACTGAACTTCCATGTAATCTCTCTCTCTCTCTCTCTCTCTCTCTCTCTCTCTCTCTCAAAATGTATAGGGCATTGACAGAAGCGTCAAATTATGGCTGGACGTGCAATGCATCATAAACTTCGCCAAACAGGCGCCGCGTCACTTAATAAACGCCAACGCTTCTCGAAAATAAGTACCTTACATAGACGTGAAAGAAAGACAAACTAAGGAGATGCTGTGGTGAATGATTTTTAGGTGTTTTCTTTGGTCTGAAAATGCTACACCATAAACCAGAATAGTTGACATAAATGCTGTAACGTGAGTGTGATGGGATGAACTTGTGTTGTGGGATCCTTCCTTGTGCTGGTCGGTCTTTCGCAGGGCATGGATGTGGTCTGGGTCCTATGTGCGCGTGGCAAGAGCTCCTCAATGTGCAGAGTTACGTACTTTGTTTTCCTGATAGTATACTTTGTGCCGCTTTCTTGCATCCTTTATCCATTGAGCTGCCGGGTAAACATTTCGGCGCCCAAGCACACACATTTGATAGGACTTTCGAAAGGGTTTGGGGTATTTCCTGGTATAGTTTTATGACCCTGATAGTAGTTTTGACCTCACTTCTGAACCATGAACGTTAAAAAAAAAAATCATTAGAACCCGATTAACCTTATTTTCGACCTTTGGAATTAGTTCATATGAGAGGCGGCAGCGTCTGAAAATACTGACCTTAATGTTGTCAAGGAGGAATGAGGCTTCTGCGTGGGACCAACGGAACAAGAAAAAAGAGGCGAAAGGAGATGAGGAAGAAAAAGCAGCTTCCCTTAAACGAAAATTCTTGCTAACATTAAGATTAAAGACCTTCGATGTTGGGATGAAAAAGTTACGGCAACACAGGAAGCTGACGCAACCTGATCTAACGTAACCTTGATAACACTAAAATGAGCTGCAAGGAGACTGCTGGAGGGATGCCTCAGAAGACGGTAAAAATGGTCGCAGAATTGAGAAAAATATATTGTCAGCGCTAATTCATATAGTTTCCTTTCTTTTTGTTACTATTTTTTTTATTGCTGTTCCTCGTTCTTCATCTTATAGCTTTTACTATTATTTCGTTTGCTCTTGTATTTTATGGCTCATATTAACGTCAGCTAGGTTTTTTTTTCGATGTTCCATTCATCTAACTTTTTCCCGTATTCTATGACACCCTTTTAACAGCTTCCTCGCGTTATTAAGGTTACGTTGCGCAAGATTCTGTGTTGCTGTAACCTTTCCATCTCAACATCCGAGGTCATTCATCTTAACACACACACACACACACACACACACACACACACACACACACACCACCTGCTCTCTCTCTCTCTTCCTATTTTCCCTTCTAATCTCGTGTCTTGTTCTGCTGGGTCCCTATTATAAGCCCTCTTCCTATTTTACATCTAGGATGGAGGCAGTTCACACATTGTATATAGTGCTACTGAGTTGGTGTTCCTTTAGATTTTGATGTCATGTATATTGTAGCTTTGTACGCACTGGTTTAACTTTTCTTCTCTTCCCTTGATCGCTGAAATAAACCTCTTTCTCTTTTTCATTACATCCGAGTTGGTGTTCATTAATTTTAGTGATGGTGAAGTTTCTTTTTTCGTTTGAAGGAAGAAACAGTTATTAGTATGAACACGACTCTCTCTCTCTCTCTCCTTCTGATCCCTATTATAAATTTTTCCTCTCCTACAACACCCAAGACAATAGCCAAACAACATCCTCTCAGTCCATTTTACCTCATGCATTTCTAACGAGTTTATTTTTACTTCATTATTATTTTTTCTTTTTTGCGAAGCTTAGCGGACACATACACGTCTGCTTTCTCTCGTCTCTTCTCTTGACCCTCATTATAAAGCTCTGTAGGAAATTGACCTTTGTGTCTCGGGAAGTGCCTGGCGGGTTGAGATAAGCTGCCATAAAGAGAGGACGAAGGGAGAGAGAGAGAGAGAGAGAGAGAGAGAGAGAGAGAGAGAGAGAGAGAGGAAGGGGGAAGGTCAGGCGCACACACACTTCATGCCCTCGCCTGTGTGCCTCTCCGCAGGGGGGTGGGGGTGATGGCCTGACAGACGGCCTCGGCTTGCTAAAAGAAGACAGGTTTTTTGGCTTTTCCCCCTGAAGGAACGCAACACAAATGGAGTCCTGGAACACAGCGAGATATGAGAGAATACGTGGCTGTGTAGGAAGAGACGAGAAGGGGCATGGTGGTGGTGTTAGTGGGCAAAACCTACAGATGAAGAGAAGAAGGGGAACGCTGTAATAGAGGAAAGAGGAGGGAGAGCAACGTTTTCTTCCTCTTCATGCTACGGGAATGAAGAGAAACCAAGGGCTGAGAACGTTAGCGTGGCAGAGAAAAGAGGATGCCACAAAGAAATATCAAGTTTATCTCCTGACGTAGAGGTGAAAGGTGACTGGTGGCAAGAAGGATATGTGCAAGGTAGGAAGGAAGAACGAAAGAAAGGAAGGAAGGCATGTGCAAGACGAGAGAGACTCCTTGTTTGTGTGAAGAGGAGGAAGAGCAGGGGAATGGAAGAAGCTAAGTAGAAGTAAATGAGACTAATGGTTAGAAAACTGTGTGGAGGAAAGAGGGAAGGATGGCATACAGAAGATAAGACTCCAATGTGTGTGTGTGTGTGTGTGTGTGTGTGTGTGTGTGTGTGTGTGTGTGTGTGTAGCAGGAGGTATTATTGCTACTCTAGAGAAGTGAATGGAGGAAGAGCAAGATGGTAGAGAGAGCAACCTCGGATGGAAAGGGTGTGTGGTGTTTGCAGGGGAAGGTATGTAGGAGAGGATATAATGAAGAGAGGGGAGAGAGAATCCATGCAGGAGGAGGAGGAGGAGGAGGAAAAAGAGGTTGTGCTGCTTTAGGGGAGTATAAGTAGGAGGAGAACGAGTATGGAACGAGAGAGAGCCAAGTAGGAATGAAAGGGGAATAGTCGGAGGGAAGGAAGGTATAAAATGAGGGAGGAAACTCAATGCCCGTGTGGGAGGACGCGCTGCTGCCGCTGTAGGGGAAGATAAAGAGGAGGAGGAGGAAGAGGAGGACGAAGAGGGTGGTGGCGGAGAGAGCAAAGTAGGAAGGCGTGCAGGGAAGGAAGGGTTGAAGGGTAAGTAAGAGATTGAGAGTGGGGAGAGTAAGCAGGGAAGGGAAGGGCGAAGTGAAGGGGAAGGCGCATGCAGGGAACAGCAAAAGGGGACGGAAGGGGAGAGGGAAGAAAGGAAAATCCATATGTAGTGAGTCACACGCGCAAGGAGGATGTTTTATAGGTGTTGGCGTACCTCTCAACCTCTACCAAAAGGAATGATATGCGCGTGTAGTACCTGGGGACCCCGAGACTAATTACATGCTTCCTGTCGCCGGTTGTTATGGGAGAAGTGATATTAGGAAGAAAAAAGGGTTACCGTATAAGAAGTAATCGTAACGGCTATACAAAGGTCATATTCCACAGAGTCTTAATGTAAATGTCAAGATGAAACACACACACACACACACACACACACACACACACACACACACACACACACACACACACACACACACACACACACACACACACACACAGATCCGCAAGCCTTTCCAACATATGTGAATAAATCCAGATATTATGATCCTGCCTTTCGCTAAACTGCGTAACATCTAGAGGCGGTTCTGAACGTATTCCTGTAATTCTAAATGCCTCTTTGACTCATGGCGATACGTAAGCTTTTCCTGACTAATCCTACCGTCTGAGCTCACACGAACAGCGGCCTGGATGACACTGTGGTATAAATTTCATTAAACCATTCTTGTCTGTTTTTCTTCCCTTTTTCCTCTATTCTCTTCATCCCTGTTCTCTGCCTACTTTCACATTTTTATTCAATTGCCTCATCTTTCCCGTCCTCTTTATTCACTTGCCTCCTCTATTTCATTACTAATCCATCTATATAGCATGGAACTATCTCGTCGTCTTGGGATACAGAGAGTGCAAGTTAATTACACGGTATCTCTGGTTGTTTATGCAGCTCTACCAATGTCCTGGGGAATATCTATCTGTCTATAATGGGAGCATACGCCATAGCTTTGTGTGGCCTCGGAGCACTGAGAAATGTTGTCCTTGCTAACTGTACGGTGAGAGAACCATTATGTAGCTTATCGTGTGTGTGTGTGTGTGTGTGTGTGTTATTTTTACTGCACCCACTCATCATCATCAGTCGTTATCAGTTCACTGCAGTACAAAGGCCTTTCCTGGCGTTTCCCACTTTCCCCTGCGTGATGTTAGTGCACTCCATCCTCCTCCGGCTGATGTTCTCGTACTTCATCACTCAGTAGGGCCAAGTTCAGTAGGGCAGTAAAAAGTGAAGCTAAGTTTGTCATAGAAAGCGTGGAGGTGCATACGCTGTAATAAAGTTAAGCTTCCTAGTTCAACGTTTATTTTATTTTTTACAATGGAGAAAGCAGCTCAGAGGCACACACAAAACAAAAAATAGCAAAACACACTTAGCACTACTCCTATAAAAGTAAACAGAAGAGTGGCGAGGAGAGAGTTCAGTTTCGGATGGAGAGGTGTTAGGTCCTTTACCCTAGAATGATTAGTTAATTCATTCCACGTTTATAATTATGCTATCCTTCAGGTAAATTTGACGGCTATAATGATGCTAATAATATCTAGTCCCAACATAAGCTTGATATATATTGATGTTTCATGGCACACGTTGTTTTAGTTGTTCAGTTATATAGGTGTAGGGAACTAGGTTGAAGTAAAGGAAGTTGCTGGCATACAAAAAACGAGACCAATATGTGTTTGTTTATTATTGATCTGAATGGGGTCGCGATCATGGATTCGGGTCACATCATGGGGGTCGCTACAGTAAATGGGACGCGATGAGTTACTGGCCCATGCATCCAGGCCTAACCCAGCCGCTCACCCCTGCAGAAGGCCACCAAACAACTTCTCATCCAGTATTTTTTTCCTTTAAGCTGTAGATTTTAGAGCCATTTTTTTCCCTTCTCGTTTTCTTACATGGGTCGTGTTTTTGTTCCTCCAATTGGACGCACCGAAGTGATTGATAATAATTGTATGTGAAGGACGAGGAGAAGTAATAATCGTAACGTGTCAAATATTAGATTGATGTGAAAGTTGCTTGCTTAAATATATACTAAGAGAAACCATGTTACTTGATTTATTATTCATTTATTTATTTATTTATTTATTTGGTTAAATTTGCTAATGTGCTTTCGGGAGCCGGTCATTTTTTTTTTATCTGCTTCTGCTTCTCTTCGTCTAGCTGTCTGTATATACCCGTGTCTGCTTGTTTGCCGCCTATACCTCTCTCTCTCTCTCTCTTTTTTCCAGTATTTTACTGTAGATATTTATATTTTCCTTTTTTTTTCTCATGGATTGTTTCCTCCTCCTCCTCCTCCTCCTCTTTCTCCTCCTCCTCCGTACAGCACCGTAAGCCTCCTGAGACTGTCAATCTTCCAACCCTTATTTTGTGGTCCTACCGTCACGCCGTGAGAAGATGACTGATTACATGTGTGTGTGTGTGTGTGTGTGTGTGTGTGTGTGTGTGTGTGTGTGTGTGTGTGTGTGTGTGTGTCTACTTTTGTAATGTGAAAAAGTAACATTGATAATAATTATAATAATAGCAATAATAATAATAATAATAATAATAATAATAATAATAATAAAAATAATAATATATTAATAATAATAATAATAATAATAATAATAATAATAATAATAATAAAAATAATAATATATTAATAATAATAATAATAATAATAATAATAATAATAATAATAATAATAATATTGATAATAATGATAATAATAATAATGAAGGTTTTCTTCCTCACAAAGACTTGACAGGTTTCTGGATGTGATATGAATACTTTTTCGGCGTGTGTGTGTGCGTGTGTGTGGGGGTTAGGTTGTCTAAAACTCCAGCATCTCCAAATATGTATATAAGATTCTCCTTTTTCTCATGAAAGCAAGAAAAGTTAATAATTCATGGTAAAAGTTTATTTGAAGCTGATCATGACTGTCTAGTTAACTGCGCACACACACACACACACACACACACACACACATTATATAAAAAAAAACCATAAATGCTGCTTCACGGGCTTTTTTTCCCTTTAGCTGCTTCCCTTCCTGTAAAAAAAAAAAAAAAAAACGGAGACTGGTTCTCATTTAATCTGCTATCTATTTTAAATTCTTCCCTATACGTGCTACCACTACCACCACTAACAACAACAACAACAACAACAACAACAACAACAATGACAACAACAGCAACACTTCTAATACTAACACCACCAACAAACAACCACCACCTCTACCACCAACAGTGCCACCTACCACTATCACTACCAACACTACCAACACTGGCACCACCACCGCCACTAACGCTAACGACACTACCACTAACAACTGTATCGCCACCAACACCACTACCACCACCACTGTTACCACCACTACCACCACTATTACCACCACCACCACCACTATTACCACCACCACCACCACTTCTACTACTACTACTACTACTACTGCTCACCACTACTACATCTCCAGCCACCCTCACCACCACCGCCACCACCACCACGTCACCCACCCCTCCACACCCACATAAAAACAGCACAACAAAAACTTTCCTTCTTTTTTGCTATTGATACATTTATTAATCCATTTACGAATACACACTATTTTTTTTTTTTACCAGTAGCTGGGTCATTGCTTCTCTCGACTTGCTGTTAAAGTAAAATTAAATGTTATGATGATTTTCAGTTGAGGAATGGCCAAGTATTATTAAAATCCTGACCATTAACATTCTCTTAAGTCGATGACATGAGCAGAAAATTGTAGCAAAAAATAAATAAAGCAGTGAAATAGGAAGAATCAATAAAATAAGAAGTACCAGTAAAAAGACACTATTACTTTTTACTCCGCCGCCGTCAATTTCAATACCAGTAACATAAAAGGAGAGAGAGGGGGAACAGAGATGTTGTAAGGAATTAAAGTAATAATATATATAAAAAAAAACGATGGATAGAAGCGTGCATTAAAATGAAGAGGGGAAAGGGAGAATTTTGAAACACGAAAACAAAGAGAAATAAAAAAAAAGAGAAAGGAGACGAAGTAAGAGGAGAACGAGGTGCAGCAGCAGGAGGAGGAGGAGAAGGAGGGAAGGAGGAGGAGGAGGAGGAGGAGGAGAATTTGAAGGAGAAAGGAAACAAGGAGCCGGCTCGAGAAGGGGAAAAGAGAGTATGACAGAATTACGAATGAGAGGAAGGGTGAGGGGAGGAAGCTAAATATGTGAGAAGGGGAAAGACAGAAGAGGAGAAGGAGGAGGAGGAGTTGAGGGAGAGTGCAGAAGAAGAGGAGGAGGTGTTAGAGGGGTTAGCAGTGGCGGAGGCAGAAAATGAGGAGGAGGAGGAGGAGGAGGAGAAAGAACGGTTAAACAAAGGCAAGTATTGAAGGGCGTTCTTGCTATTCCCCCTTAAGAAATAATAAAAGGGTGGTGGTGGTGGTGGGCAAGAAAAATACGAAAAACATAATGAAACAAAAATCTTATGTGCGTATAACATGATCCTTAATATCATTATCAGCACAGTAAACTAATGCAATAAGATAAAACAAAAGAATTACAGCGGAAATATAATTGCAACAGTTCCCCCTAAAAAAAAGTGAATAATGGAGATATAAACGAAATTAACATCAACAAAATAAAGAAACAATATCCATTTAGAGGAAACGAAAAACGAGAGAGAACATAAGTCCGTAAAGGAGGAAGATGAGGTGAAAGAAGAGGAAGAAGACGAGAAGGAGGAGGAGGAGGAGGAGGAGGAGGAGGTAGATATGGAGGAGGAAAATGGAAATGACTATTGGCAGTTTAACAAAGGAATCAATAGAAGCTGGTATTAGGCGAAGGGAGGGAAGGAAAAAAGAGGGTATATAGGAGAAAGGGAGAGGGAAAGAGGGGAGGAAGATGGAAAACTGCGCTGCGAGGGGCGAGGTGATGCTCAGGAGGAGGAGGAAGAGGCAGAGGAGGATGAAGGGAAGGAAAGAGACGAAGAGGGGATGAAAGGGTGTCGCGAAGAGGGATTGTCATGCATTCAGATTCCCTCTAGAGAAGGAAAACGGCTAGGACCTCTCTACACACACACACACACACACACACACACACACACACACACACACACACACACACACACACGGACGGATGCACTCACTCAATCAGTCGGTCAGTCCGTCAGTCACTCACTCTCACTCACTCACTCACTCACACACTCACTCACTCACACACTCACACACACACACACACACACACACACACACACACACACACACACACACACACACACACACACACACACACACACACACACACACACACACACACACACGGACGGATGGATGCACTCAATTAGTCACTCACTCACTCACTCACTCTGCATGACAGCGGTACCGAAACTTCACAATTCCTTATGTGGTACGAAAACTGAACGAGAGTTTGTAAGGAGCCCTCTCATAATTATCAGTGCAGACATTGGTAAACTTTTTTTTTAAGATTCTACTTTTTTAGATTTTTATTTAAAATTTTCACTTTTTATTTTTACTTTTTTTATTTTTCAGTTTTAATTTTTTAAAGAAACTTATTTTATTCCTCTCAACTGTATCAACAAATTCGCAGCACTCAAACGGTAACTCTAAAATTGATTCAGTGTTAGCCAAGATCTTTTCAGAAACATGAAATCTTTCACGATTCTTTGTTTTCTGCTTCTTGGTGAAGAAACCTATTATCATTATTATTATTATTATTATTATTATTATTATTATTATTATTATTATTCACTCACTCACTCTCACTCACTCACTTAAATAAAATAACTCGCACACACACACACACACACACACACACACACACACACACACACACACACACACACACACACACAGACTCTCTCTCTCTCTCTCTCTCTCTCTCTCTCTCTCTCTCTCTAATGAAAATCAATGCAAGTAGCTGAGTAGATAAACCTCATTCCAGACTCTTTTCAAAATAATAATCGATTCGTGTACCGATGAAAAAATATGTAATAGAAAATAGATCAATGTTTTCATAGCCAATATTCATTAGATAGATACATCCCGTTTTTTTCCCTTATGTTCGGAAGCTCCCTAATTAGTGTCACATTGTCTGCCGCTGACGTGATGCTGTACGATAATAGAAAGCAGCGCTCGAAAAACAGGCTCGCACAAGCTTACTCTAACTCAAGGTTTTTTTGGAAGTTCTTCAGACGGTAATCAGATGCCAGATTGTTAATTATCTGCCTTAAAAGCCTATTTCCCATTATCAATTTTGGTGCACGTCCTTTCATAATGATAATTTTTGTTCTGCTTCGTCATGTCTTAATTAACCTTATCATATTTTTTGTGTACCAAACTGTGGCAGAACTTTTGTCGAAATAATTATTCACGATATAAGTCAATTTGCAATAAGGGGCGAGTGATCAGGTAACGCGCATATATAACAACTGGCACCAAATCCTTTACTTTGGCGAGCAGTGGGAGCGGCGGGCGGCTCATTAATAGAGGAGCACAGGAAGAGGGGTTGAGAAACTGTGGCGTTCAAAAAGACTCCCTGGAGTAGTAACAATCGGTAAAATAGTACAAGTTTAGCTTCTTTTAAGCTAGCCATATAGCTGATTATATGCACCAGACGATTACAAGGGGTTTGACAATATCGCTTTCAAGACAGCCAATCAGTACAGAGATTCTAGATGATAGGTAGCATGCCAAAATCGGCGCTTTACTATGTGCTGGTCAACATCAGAAATTGAATCTACTGTGTTTGAGCTAAGAAAGGTATTATAATGTTATTAAACAGACTACCTAATTAGGTTTACCCGTCGACTAGCATAATCTAACCAAACCATATCAATTGATTTTGTGGACCAGGCCGTGACGAAAGGCTTTGACAAAATGATTGTGTCAGCCACTCTGTTTAGTGACAACAGGTCCAAAAATGTTAATAGAATAGTCGAACAAAGCAGAAAAAAAGATGGACTGTGACAGGAAGTGGTTTCCAGAAACTTCCTATAATCTCATCAAACCTGTTACTCGTATAGGTCAGATTATAATAATTTAAATTGAATTAATGAAAGTAGAGCCTTTAAGAATAGTTTATGTTGTTCTTTGCTGCAAATCATCGGGTCAGCGGTTCAAATCCCAGTGCACGAGACATCCAGCTGTCCATCACATGACATTGAATAAATCTGAGAAATGTATAAACAAAGACCTTCCACTACTCTCCCTACAGCTGTGGGTTGAAGGGTGCTTTGTGCTCCTATCTTCATCCACAGGGGTTAAGGGATTAAGGGCCCCTTTCACAGTACTTCGTTTGTTTTGATCGCTACCTATGGCGGCGATCGACGCTATAGTTTTCCACGTGAAACTGGCCTATGGGGTAGTGGCGGCTGCAGAGGAAGCGAGAGGTATTGAGTGTGTGTGGCAAGGTGCGGGGCTAGGCTAACCCCGCAGCCGCCACTACCCCATCGGCCAGTTTTACATGGATATACTATAGCGCGATCGCCGCCATTGGTAACGATCTAAACAAACAAAGTGACTGTGAAAGCGGCCCAAAGAGACGGAAATGAACACAGGCAATTAGGAGCTGGATGACTTCGTGTACCTTTTCCTCATTTGCCGCATGTGTGAAGGCAGAAGAGCGTCGCGACTGTCGAATAGGTCTGTCGTTTAGGTGGAGGAGAACCAGACAACCTACTTTTGGGGGGAGAAGCATGTGCGCACTATGGTCTGATTTACCATGTATGGAGGGGACACACACACACACACACATCACTCACTCACTCACTCACTCACTCACACTCTCTCTCTCTCTCTCTCTCTCTCTCTCTCTCTCTCTCTCTCTCTCTCTCTCTCTCTCTCTCTCTCTCTCTCTCTCTCTCTCTCTCTCTCTCTCTCTCTCTCTCTCTCTCTCTCTCTCTCTCTCTCTCTCATACCCCCTCCCTCCCTCCAACCCTCACTCCTCAACCCTCCGTCACAGAAGTCAAGTCAAGGAGTCCTATCACTAAACAAGGTGTGTGTCAGGTGAGGAAAATCAAGACGTGAACACCTGAGCCCGTTCACTAATCACGGGGCGAGGCACGGAAACACCTGCTCGTGCGTATCACCCTGCAATGAAAAGTAATAACAATAATATCAAGACTGGGAAAAAAATGTGTCTGCCCCACTGACCGTGACGAAGATACGAGTCGTGTGTGTGTTCGTGTTCGTGTGTGTGTGTGTGTGTGTGTTTATGAGAGAGAGAGAGAGAGAGAGAGTTTTTGTCTGTATATGTCTGTCTGTGTTTGTCTGTGTCTAAAATTTATGAGCGATAGAATAAGGAACGAACGAAAACCAGATATAATGTACACTTCACCAACCCTAAAGTAGCGTTTGCTGCAAGTCAGTTTTGTTATATTTCGTGTCCTGCGGTAGACTTTTTACTCTCTTGACTGCCTGTGTGCTACGCGTGATTGCAGGGAAGTCGAGTCGTTCCCACCAATTGTCATGATTATTCTCCGCATGTGAGTTGAGCGGTAAGCGTGCGCACTCATCGCTTACCTTCACACAGCTAGCCAGTCCAAACAGCCAAATGAAAACGCAGACGAGTAGTGTAGTGAGTATAAGTTGTACGCCTCGCTTACTCACTTACAGGTAGCCGGTCCGAAGAGGCAAGTGAAAAAGCAAAGTAGTTATTGTTAGGTGATTAACGTGCCTACGACCCCTCACTCACTCATGGCTAGCCTGTCCGATGAGCCAAAGGAAGAAGCATAAGAGTAGTGGTTAGGTGATCAACGTGCCTACAACCTCCTGACTCACTCATGGCTAGCCAGTCCGATGAGCCAAAGGAAGAAGCATGAGGGTAATGGTTAGGCGGTCAACGTGCCTACGACCCCACACTTACTCATGGTTAGCCAGTCCGATGAGCCAAAGGAAGAAGCATGAGAGTAGTGGTTAGGCGGTCAACGTGCCTACGACCCCTCACTCACTCATAGCTAGCCAGTCCGATGAGCCAAAGGAAGAAGCATGAGGGTAATGGTTAGGCGGTCAACGTGCCTACGACCCCTCACTCACTCATAGCTAGCCAGTCCGATGAGCCAAAGGAAGAAGCATGAGAGTAGTGGTTAGGTGATCAACGTGTGTAGGGTCGTATTTTAAAACATTTCGTCGCCCAAGTTCACGTATTTGACAATGCTTTCGTAGGAGTTGAGGGCATTTCCAGTAGTAGTTTTATGAGCCTGATGGTAGTTTGACCCTTCCTCAGCAGCATGAGTCTTAAGAAACCCTCATTAGAACCCGATTGATCCCCTCTTTGACCTTTAGAAATAGTTGCTGTGAGAATCGAAAGTGTCTTGTAATACCAACCTATGACTCCCTTTTACTCATGTGCTCTTATAATAGCCAATCCGAAGAGCCAAATGAAGAAGCAGGGGAGGAGGAAGAGTAGTGGTGATAATCAGTGCTTGAAAGTTATCTTTTTTTTTTTGTTACTATTTTTTTACAGTACAGGAAGCAGCTCAGAGGCAAAAAAAAAAAAAAAAAAAGAGTAAAGAAAACCCCCGCTAGGTGTAGCTCCAGTAAAAGAATTGAGTGGCCAGAAGAGAGGGTCGATTTGGGATGGAGAGGTGTCTTGATACTCTTGACCCTCTTGATACTATATTATTACCAGTTTCGTATGTCCTGTTTTTGTGCTTGATTTTTTGGGGGAGGTCTTTTTTGTCTTCATTTTTTTACCACTGGTCAGGAGTTCAGTTGTTCCCTTCCTTTCTTAGGTTCTGAACTTGTGAATTTCTGTCTTCGATTTACACTGAAATTACTTTTTACACTCGCTCTATTTTATTTCACTAGTATTTTGAAAAGTGAAGGAATAATTATGTGATTTCTCAGGTTTCATTATTTTGCAATGCTTAAGTGAGAGCAAAATCTTAGAATGATAAATTTGTTAGCGTAAGAAATGTTCGTGCAATTTTCCAGTGTTCCAATTTAATTCAGTGCTGAGGAGGGTGTGATATCTACCGCTGTGTGAGTTATAGCACGCGTTGTTTTAGTGTGACTTTTGTAGGTATGTAAGCCATCCTGTTCTCAGTTCCATGACTTTGCCGTAGCTTACCTCCCCACCCCCCCTACACACACCACCGCCACTGCCACGGGTAACAGCAGTGCGCGTATAATGACTGAAGCATCCGCGTGCGACCAAGACTTTACTGCTGTCTGTGGCTGGCTGGAGGGTGCTCGTTGAATGTTAATGGTTGTCGTTACTGCCATTAGGGCTGGTATTGTTATTATTATTATTATTATTATTATTATTATTATTATTATTATTATTATTATTATTATTATTATTATTGTCGTTGTTGTTATCATAATTATTTTTTCTACTACTACTACTACTACTACTACTACTTATACTACTTATACTACTTAAACTACTACTATTACTACTACTACTACTACTACTACTACTACTACTACTACTACTACTACTACTACTACTACTAATAATAATAATAATAATAATAATAATAATAATAATAATAATAATACAACTAATATTAATTAAACTATTCTTTTCGTTATTCTTGTCTATTTATTTTGTCGTCTCTTATTCACTACGAACACAATATACTACTTAACAATCTTTTAAGAACTTCATAATAATCGTGATGAGGAATTCAGGAAGACTGTAATATAATATAGCAATCGCTTCACCTTCCACTGGCATGACGTGTGTATTATTATTATTATTATTATTATTATTATTATTATTATTATTATTATTAGTAGTAGTAGTAGTAGTAGTAGTAGTAGTAGTTTTTGTAGGGGTAGTTTTTGCGGTAGTGGTGTTGGAGTTCTGGTGATGATAGTTAAAAAAAAACTCATAACGGGTCACCTTCGTCACTTCATTGCTGCCCTTTACTCCCCTAGGCTGCGACAGGTTTCATGGTGACATTTACTTGGAATTTATGAGGAGGAGAATTTATTTGATTTTCTTCTTTTCTCTTTATTGTGTGTGTTTGCACTTAGCGCCAAAAGAAAAGGAGAAAAGCAATGTTTTTTTTTGTGTGTGTGCGTGTTTGTTATTTAGAGAGAGAGAGAGAGAGAGAGAGAGAGAGAGAGAGAGAGAGAGAGAGAGAGAGAGAGAGAGAGAGAGAGAGAGAGAGAGAGGGGGGGGGGGGGAATAAAAAAGTCTCTGTGTATGCGTGCGTGGGTGCGTATTCAGATAAAAGAAGAAAAAAAATGACACCACTTCTTTACCACCGAACACTACTGACACATTCCTAACCAAAAAAAAAAAAAAAAAAAAAAAAATCATTGTCCAGTAATTTATCATAAAGGAGCTCATTTACCAACTTTAGTGCATTGCTAAAGAAATAAATAAAAATGTTAAAATGTGAATTCAAGATGGCGCTGGACGACTCAAGGTTAATTAATCAGCTGCTAATGACAAAGCGGGTGTGTGAGGCTTAATTAACACGAGTCGTCTTTCCCGCCAAACCTCGCACCCTCGCCATTCATTGTATCCCCTAACACGCCTTTCCTTCACCTGTACAGTGTTTTGCTGGATGGCTGTTTAGTACGAGAGTAAAACTTCATTAATCCTTTGGTATCAATATTAAAATCCATTCATCACTTTTTGTATTCTCTCTCTCTCTCTCTCTCTCTCTCTCTCTCTCTCTCTCTCTCTCTCTCTCTCTCTCTCTCTCTCTCTCTCTCTCTCTCTCTCTCTCTCTCTCTCTCTCTCAAGTGATTTTCCTCCTTTGTCGGTTACTTTTTAAATGTAGGAAAAAAATTATGATTGGAAGTCTAAATTACATGTTTCACAGACCTTGAGTGGTTGCATATGTAGAGAGAGAGAGAGAGAGAGAGAGAGAGAGAGAGAGAGAGAGAGAGAGAGAGAGAGAGAGATTGTAGTTTCCCTTCATCCATCTCTGATTTTTTCATTCCTTCTCTTTTCTTCTCTTTCAATTTTCTTCCACCTCTTACGCCCTTCCTACCACCCTCTTAACCCACCACTACCACCACCTCCACCTCCAACACCACCACCACCACAACCACCACCACCACTGCCTAACGGGACTACCACCTGAGGACGCAATAAGTCAGTGTCCTGGTCTTCTGCCATGGGAACATCTCTTCTCTCATATGTGTGTGTGTGTGTGTGTGTGTGTGTGTGTGTGTGTGTGTGTGTGTGTGTGTGTGTGTGTGTGTGTGTGTGTGTGTGTGTCTCCTCCATCATTCCCTTCTCTGGTCATCTTCCATCCCTCACTACATCCACTGTGGGAAGAAAGGATGGATGCGGTTGTGCTCGTGTGTGTGTGTGTGTGTGTGTGTGTGTGTGAGAGAGAGAGAGAGAGAGAGAGAGAGAGAGAGAGAGAGAGATTTTCCCCATTCAAGCAGGTAATATCATCACCATCCTCAGGAGGTTTTTATAGTGATACTGCTGCTGATTATAAGCAGGTGAAGACAGTGGATACAACGAAAATCTCTCTCTCTCTCTCTCTCTCTCTCTCTCTCTCTCTCTCTCTCTCTCTCTCTCTCTCTCTCTCTCTCTCTCTCTCTCTCTCTCTCTCTCTCTCTCTCTCTCTCCTCTCCTTCTCTCCCCCTCCCACCTCCCGCCTAAAAACGGACAGGCCAGGTCACACAAGGGGTGAAGGGGCTAGGAGGAGCCATTCTCTTACCTGGGGAAACTGGTTTGGCGCACACCTGACATAGGGCGGCTACAGAGGCCCGGCACGTAGGCCCGCGTATTCCCAGAGGCTCTCGGCTCTCTCAACAAATATTTCTAAAGGTCGCAAATGAGATCACTCGAATTCTCATGAGTATTTCTTCAGGTTTATTGTAAAGAAGCTTTGTCCTAATATAACCACTAGACTCATAAAACTACCCATGAAAATACCCACCTACGTCTTTTAGGAAAGTCTTATAAAATGTGGGTGTGTAAGCCCGAAATGTTTGAGAATTTAGCACGTATAATTTTCCTCCTTGCTTGAGCTATACGGTAGGAAGGAGGGTGATAGAGAGGAGAGGAGTGAGGGAAAAGAAGAAGAGAAGGAGGAAACAGAGATCGAAGGCTTGGGAGGCCGGGAAAAGAAGGAAGTCAAATGAGAAATGTGGGGAAAATGGAGGGATGGAAGATAATTATATAGGAAGAGGATGTTTGTGAGTGCAGGAGAGAAGACTGATAGGCATGCTGGGAAGGTGTGAGAGGAGGCCTTAGGGATGAAGGAGAAACGGAGATTTTGACGAAGAGAAGGTAAAAGAAAATGGAAGGGAAAGAATCTAAGGAGAGGAAGGAGGAACGTTTGGCATAGAGGAAATAAAATGAAGGCAGGGAAGATGAAGTTTGTGGAAATATTTGAGGAGGAAAAGAGAAGGAAGGAAAGACGTAAAATGCTAAGGTGAACGGAAAAGGGAGAAAAAGACAATGAGAAGGAAAACAGGAGGAAAGGAGGTTAGGAAGTCACTCTTTGTTTAGTTTGTCTCTTTCCTCAAATTTTAGCTTTCCGTGTAAATCTTCCAGCTCTTCTTCCTTCCTACATGAATTTCGACTTTCTTGTTTCATTGTTGAAGGTTTCTTTTTACCACAATACCGGTTATCACTCCAATGAGACGGAGATGAGCTCTGAGGTCCCGCGCGGCTATAAAGTATCTCCCCAGTTTTGCCTTTACCTGACTCCATTTTGACAATATTCTCTCTCTCTCTCTCTCTCTCTCTCTCTCTCTCTCTCTCTCTCTCTCTCTCTCTCTCTCTCTCTCTCTCTCTCTCTCTCTCTCTCTCTCTCTCTCTCTCTCTCTCTCTCAGAAAAGTTTATAATAGGGACCAAGAGAGAGAGAGAGAGAGAGAGAGAGAGAGAGAGAGAGAGAGAGAGAGAGAGAGAGAGAGAGAGAGAGAGAGAGAGAGAGAGAGAGAGAGAGAAGGCAATCGATGTAATCTCTCGATGTGCCATTTAAAGACCTCGGGAGTAAAAAAAAATAAAAGCCTTTGCACGTAACCAAACAGATGCGACGCGAATGTTGATCAGCCTGCAAAGAAAACGTGGGGATGAAATAATAGCTCCACTGGTCTTCCTCCTCCTCCTCCTCTTCCTCCTCCTCCTCCTCCTCTTCCTCCTTCTAAGCTTTTTTGTATTCTTACCTCTTCTGTTCCCCTTCAATTCTTTTTTTTTATACTCTTTTCCTGCTTCCGGTTTCAGTTCTTTTCTTGTTTTTGTTATATTTTTTCTTGTTTCTATTACGTCGTCATTGTCATGGTCGAGTAGATTAAATCACCATAGCGGGCATACTCGTAATGTGCCAATATAGGCTTCCTTTTGTCTACCTTTCAATGTTTCCATGTTTCTATCTGTTCATCATCATCATTGTCTTCTTCACCATCTACCTCCTCTTCCTCCTCACCATCATTAGTCTTTTCATCCTCCTCTTTCTCCACCTCACATCTACCAGTCTTCTTTTTCCTTCTCCTCCTCTTCTCCCTCCCTCCACCTTCTCTCTTCCTCCTTGTAGGACGGCCATGTTCTTTTAGGTTCTTTTTTTTTTCGTTATAAATATTTTTTTTTTTAACTTTTTTACCAGCACAAGAAACACCTCGGTCGCCTCCTTCATTGGTATTCCTCCGGCGCCTCTCGACATAAAGCTCTCGCAGTAAAATGTCAGACAACAAACAGTATAATATTCCAGTCTTTAACCCTTCAGAGTCTCTTGTTTTTGTGTTATTTTTTTATTTTTTTGGCTACACCCGATTTTTGTTCCCATCACGCTGCTTCCTGGCTCAGATTTTTTTCAACCTTATTTCCATTTTTGTCATTTATATAAAACAGACTACTCCCATATTCACGTCCTTTTCGGGTCATTATTTTTTTTCATATTTTTATCCGTTTTTTATATGTTTAATTGTTTGTCTCCTATTACGTAAGTGCCAGCTGTAGAATCGCATGTTAAGAAGAGTTTGCTATTGTGTGGATTGTCGGTGAACTGTAAGGAATGTGAAATGATGTTGCCTTCCACGCCCTGGTTAAGGAAAGGAAAGGTGGACCAGGGTTGGGTGTGTTGGGGCTAGGAGGGGGTGGTGGAATTGAGTGAGTGAGCATTGTGAGGGGGGGTGAGGGTTCGTGTTATCCAAGGACATGAATGAAGACACCAATCAAACACACACACACACACACACACACACACACACACACACACACACACACACACACACACACACACACACACACACACACACACACACACACGCACAGTCTCTCTCTCTCTCTCTCTCTCTCTCTCTCTCTCTCTCTCTCTCTCTCTCTCTCTCTCTCTCTCTCTCTCTCTCTCTCTCTCTCTCTCTCTCTCTCTCTCTCTCTCTCTCTCTCTCTCTGTCTGTCTGTCTGTCTATCTATTAAGCTCCATTAGTCAAGAGCCGTAGATAAAGACAAGGTACTCCCCAAGTTGCCGCTCTGTCGCCGTGAGCATGAGCAGCAAGATGTTATCTGGAGATCTCGTGGCCAAACTTTCCCTTTCTACGACTCATCATCAGACTCCTTCGTTCAAACAAGTAACTGTAGAGTGAATATTCCGAGATGCACCGAAGAGACTTCGTTCACCTGATACCTAACCTTTTCCACTCAATTCCATTTATGTTCCATTCATTTTTTACTACGCAGCTTTTTTATTATATATATATATATATATATATATATATATATATATATATATATATATATATATATATATATATATATATATATATATATAGTGTGTGTGTGTGTGTGTGTGTGTGTGTGTGTGTGTGTGTGTGTGTGTGTGTGTTTTGGGTCACTGATGTTTTTGCTTCTAATTTTTTCCGTTACACATTCCATCCTTCCACTTCTTCCTTTCTCCCCCTCTTTCCCTACTACCCTGTACTTCCACTCTCATGACTTGTCTTCCTAAACACTCCTTTTATAATTGATGTTTTTGTCTCATTCATGTCTTCCTTTACACAATCCATACTTACACCTGTCCCCTCTCTCCATACTAACCTGTACTTCTATTTTCGCTGTCTTTCAATATAGTCCTTCCTCTCTCCTCATCACGTGTCCTTACCCTCTCAGTCTTGCTTCTATTACTTCTTTCCCTGGCGCTTCCGTGGCTCTCTCTGTTCCGAGGATGTTAACGTGTCTTATTTTACCCTCTCTAGGTACCACGAAAAATCCATCGCTACATCCGCATATCGACTACATTTCTTGTGTTGTATCTATTAATAATAATCACAGTTAAATCAACTTGAAGATATGATAATTACGCAGCCCAAACACGATCACCATAGGACTAACTAATAATCTTATTTGATCACCTTAGGAGGGAAAAAAAAAAATATCCAGAAAATGTTCATTAACTTCTGTTTTCACCTAGGTTTACTTACGCATATCTTAAGACTAGTTTCCTTTATATACAATAGAACGTTGGAAACTCAGTGATTCCTACAACATTCCACAGACCTTTTAGACTTTCCCCGCTCACATATTTTATCTGCTCCTCCAGAAAAGAAAAAAATCGTTTACCTTTATTTTCCTCAGGATCTTCGGCACTCACAAATGCCAACGAGTGTAGGCCTAATGAAAAAAATATTTGAAACTCGGTAAGAAATATCCCTTAAAGCCGTTGGATATATATTTTAGCGCTTCTTTTCTCTCTTTACTTCTCCATCTTTTTTTTTTCGTTCTATCACCCTTCCTCCTCAACGCCCCACTTCACCGCACATCATCTATCCCTCCTCAACGCCCCACTTCACCGCACATCACCTATCCCTCCTCAACGCCCCACTTCACCGCACATCACCTATCCCCTCCTCAACGCCCCACTTCACCGCACATCATCTATCCCTCCTCAACGCCCCACTTCACCGCACATCATCTATCCCTCCTCAACGCCCCACTTCACCGCACATCATCTATCCCTCCTCAACGCCCCACTTCACCGCACATCACCTATCCCTCCTCAACGCCCCACTTCACCGCATCACCTATCCTCCTCAACGCCCCACTTCACCGCACATCATCTATCCCTCCTCAACGCCCCACTTCACCGCACATCACCTATCCCTCCTCAACGCCCCACTTCACCGCACATCATCTATCCCTCCTCAACGCCCCACTTCACCGCACATCACCTATCCCCTCCTCAACGCCCCACTTCACCGCACATCATCTATCCCTCCTCAACGCCCCACTTCACCGCACATCACCTATCCCCTCCTCAACGCCCCACTTCACCGCACATCATCTATCCCTCCTCAACGCCCCTCTTCACCTCACATGATCTATCCCTCCTCAACGCCCCACTTCACCGCACATCATCTATCCCTCCTCAACGCCCCACTTCACCGCACATCACCTATCCTCCTCAACGCCCCACTTCACCGCACATCACCTATCCCTCCTCAACGCCCCACTTCACCGCACATCATCTATCCCTCCTCAACGCCCCACTTCACCGCACATCATTATTCCCTCCTCAACGCCCCACTTCACCGCACATCATCTATCCCTCCTCAACGCCCCACTTCACCACATCACCTATCCCTCCTCAACGTCCCACTTCACCGTACATCACCTATCCTCCTCAACGCCCCACTTCACCGCACATCACCCTATCCCTCCTCAACGCCCCACTTCACCGCACATCACCTATCCCCTCCTCAACGCCCCACTTCACCGAACATCACCTATCCCTCCTCAACGCCCCAATTCACCCAACATCACCTATCCTCCTCCACGCCCCACTTCACCGCACATCATCTATCCCTCCTCAACGCCCCACTTCACCGCACATCACCTATCCCTCCTCAACGCCCCACTTCACCGCACATCACCTATCCCTCCTCAACGCCCCACTTCACCGCACATCACCTATCCCTCCTCAACGCCCCACTTCACCTCACATCACCTATCCCTCCTCAACGCCCCACTTCACCGTACATCACCTATCCCCTCCTCAACGCCCCACTTCACCGCACATCACCTATCCCTCCTCAACGCCCCACTTCACCGCACATCACCTATCCCCTCCTCAACGCCCCACTTCACCGCACATCACCTATCCCCTCCTCAACGCCCCACTTCACCGTACATCACCTATCCCTCCTCAACGCCCCACTTCACCGTACATCACCTCCCCTCCTCAACGCCCCACTTCACCGTACATCACCTATCCCCTCCTCAACGCCCCACTTCACCGTACATCACCTATCCCTCCTCAACGCCCCACTTCACCGTACATCACCTATCCCTCCTCAACGCCCCACTTCACCGTACATCACCTATCCCCTCCTCAACGCCCCACTTCACCGCACATCACCTATCCCTCCTCAACGCCCCACTTCACCGTACATCACCTATCCCCTCCTCCACGCCCCACTTCCCCCCCCATCACCTAGCCCACCTCAACCCCCCAATTCACCGCACATCACCTATCCCTCCTCAACGCCCCACTTCACCGCACATCACCTATCCCCTCCTCAACGCCCCACTTCACCGCACATCACCTATCCCCTCCTCAACGTCTCACTTCACCGTACATCACCTATCCCCTCCTCAACGTCCCACTTCACTGCACATCATTCTCTTCCTTCCCAAGTTTTTTTTTTCCCCATTTTATTTTTATTCCGCTCGCCTCTTAACGCGTGGCCTGCTAGGTGCCGCACTCCTGCACTGGCCATGCTTAGAATTATAATCAAACGCATGTCTTGTGTGTGTGTGTGTGTGTGTGTGTGTGTGTGTGTGTGTGTGTGTGTGTAATTTTCTATATACCTCCCATATTTTACCTCGAGTCGACTAGCTTTGTAATCATAATCATTTTAATATATAACTAGATTATTACTTCGTCTCCTTTATAAGTTGACCTTGATATCACGTCACTTATCAAGGGCCCTTACACACACACGGAGCCGTATCGTTGTTCACTATCGATTTCTTATAATATACCTACTTGTTATTCAGTGTTTCTTTGAACCCTCCTCTCTCCTTCCTACTTTCTCCCTAGACACACACACACACACACACACACACACACACACACACACACACGCGGAGCTATATTACTGTTGTTCAATATATCATTACCGTTCTTACTTTTACTAATGATCTTGTTAATCGATGTTCTTTGATCTTTCTCTCTCTTTCCTTTCCCTTCCCTCAAACACCCACACCCACCCACCCACCCACCCACCCACACACACACACACACACACACACACACACACACACACACTCACACACACACACACACACACACACACACCACGACCATTAATTCCATCTCACAAATACCATCACCGGTCCCCCATTAGTGTCATTAAATTCCATGACGTACCATTACTATGAATCTATTTTATTTGTGTGTATAATTCCCTTCCCCCTCCACCCTTCCTCCCCGCCCCCCACTCCGCCCCCGCCTCAACCCCTACCCCCTTCCATTACACCGCCGAAACATAAATCCGTGTTTGCGCTCATTAATTTGAGTCGTTTCCTCGTAAATAGCATTCAATCACATTATTTAGACGATTTCTTATGGGAGTTTGAAGCGCGTCATGCGAACAGAACGAATGAGAATGGCCTCGCTTATGGACGCTTATTATCCTATTCCTCTGGCAGTTACTTCAGGTTTTAATGTCGGTTGCCTGCACCATTTCCCTGGTACACCTTGTTAAGAGCCACAGTGGACCAGACATGCAGCCGGGCAGGTAGGCAGGTGGGCAGGTGGGTGGGTAAACAGGTGGGAGGGTAAGTAGGGATGAAGGGAGTGCTGGCTGGCTGACTGTCTGGCTGGATGGTTGGCTGGTTGGCGAGGAAGGATAATAAAACTGCATCTCTCTTTCTAGGTAGAGATATATGCCAGCTGTTTTGTTTCTAGTCCAGGTGGGTGGGTACGTATATGAAGTAGTGGCTGGCAGAGTGGTTGGTTACCTGTTGACGAAGGATAATGTAACTGCAACTCGTTCTTTCTAGGTAGAGGTGTATATGGCAGCCTTTTTATTTCCAGCTCCGCGCGATGACGGTGATTATTGTGACGGCGAGAATGACTGACTTGCATCGCTATTAGTGTGATGGCAGGCGACGGGCTGTGTGGCGTGAGGGATGGTTAGAATGACGGCGTGGCGTGTGTGTGTGTGTGTGTGTGTGTGTGTGTGTGTGTGTGTGTGTGTGTGTGTGTTCGGATCAGGTGACGCAAAAAAACTCACCCATCTGCCTACTTACCTACCTACTTACCTCAAGTTTACCTGCTTCTACCTACTTATCTGTTAACCTGCTCACCCAAATGCCTATATTATTATTTTTTTTTTATCTTCCTGCTCGCATAACAACCAACCTACCTACCTACCTACTTACGTATCAATTCATCAGCCTATCTTGACCTACTAACAGACTGCCATACTTTGTCTCCTTACACCTACCGCTGCTCTAGTTTAGATAACGGTAAGGAGTCATAATTTCGCAAAGTAGCTGCACTACGAATTGGGTGTGCAAGTAGAAGCATGGACTCAAGGCGGTTTTTTGTCCATGTATTTCCCGCAGATCCAGTGAGCTTCGGTGCGATTTTTAGTTGCAGTTGCGAAGTTAGTGACCTGCTGTTGAAGGTGAAGAGAAAGCTACTGTAATAAAAAAAAAGCGAAAAAAACAACAACGATAGATTAAGATGCCTTGAGAGTGTCCGCGCCTTAAAAGAGAGAAGACTTTGGGAGAACGCCATAAGCAAACTCTCATGACGTTCCTTGTATACTCACCCATTTGTCATGTTTTACTTTATCGTCCTTTGTCTCCCTTTATACCGAGCGATGCGTTACGGACAACTCTTTTTCCAGTTTGCTTTGCCCTTGATTTGTCTTTTGTAGGTACCAAATGAAAGGTATAAAGTATGCAGTGTTTTCTTTAGTGTTTTGAGGTGACCTGATTTTCCTCCTCTTCTTAGTTTTTGTTGGAGGCGCGAGGTCATGTGATAGGGATGGGGATAGGATGAGGAAAAGAGTTGTAATTCTGAGGCAGGCAGACAATCCATTATCTTTTATGTGCTATCTATTATCTTTTATAGAGTTTAGGAGTAAGCATCAACACAAACAGGATTTTAGTGTTAGTAAAACGAAAACAAGAACTTGCTTCACTTAGCCGCCTATTAAGTACCCAGAGGCAGGCAGTGTGTTTGATAATATAGTGTCAAAGAACGAACATTGACATGAAGACTTAGAACGTTAAAAGGAGGAAATAAAAAAAAGGATGCAGGGACAGGGAATGTGTTTAATATTGTAGTGTTGAAGAATAAACATCAACATAAAGACTTAAAAAGTGAAGAAAAAAAACTTGCTTCAACCCCATTAAAAAAAATGAAACGGCTACTAAACACAAAGGTATAATAAAAAGTAATATCGGTGCTAAACTCCACATTAGACCCAAGTGCCATACCATCACACCAGCGCGGGAATAATAATAATAACCGTAAAGAAAATCAATACAACTGATTATAGAGAAAAATGCGTCATTATATAATTCAGCTTAACAGACTGCCTCCTGGAAACCCTGCAATGCGTGTTTACGGCAGCCTGAGGGAGGAGGGAGGGGGGGGGGGCGAGCAGGTCAGGTACACAGGCAGGTAAGGTAAGGGGGGAAAGGGGGACGAGGAGAAAAAGAGGTGAATGTGTAGGTAATTATGGTAAGGGGAAAGGGGGGAAGAGAGAGTGGAAGGGAGGGAGAGGGGGTGTACCGGGGGTGATTGAAAGAGAAGACGGGAAAGGAAGAAGAGGAGGAGGAGGAGGAGGAGGTGTCGTGTAGCTAAGGGGAAAGAAGAGGAAGGAAGAGAGAGAGAGAGAGGAGAGGGATAGACTGATGGACGGACAAGCGCCCAGGTAAGATAAGAGGACGACGGGGTAATGGTTGAAGGTGGATGGAAAGGGAGAGGTTGAGGGGGGAGAGGTTTTGAACAGGTAGCTAAGAGAAGGAGAAAGTGAAGAAAGGAGAGGGTTAGATGGAAGGAAGAGATTTAAGGGAAGAAAAGGCAGATTGATGTTGGGAAGGGAAAGGAGAAGGAAGGAGCTGATTGAAACAAAAGAGGAAAGAGAGGAAGACTGGTAGGCAGAGTGAACCAGGTGTGTCCTAGGCATGCTTCCCTGTGTGTGTAATTCGCTTACCTCTATCGTCTTGAACGGAGCTTCAAATTAATGTCCCCTGGGTGTAAAGGACTTGGGTTTTAACCTTTGAGTTTCATGGCTTTGGCGCTGCCAGTCCACCTCCCCCGGTGGGGGGGACAACTCTCGGCTGCTGCGCGGTGCCACACAGTCAGGTGGACCTGTGGCACAGGTGTAACTGCCCATCCGTCTTCACTCCTGGGAATGCGTCCGGAGTCTCTTGTTTGTAACCCCAGTGTATCAACCACTGCTCTGCGGATCACTGTAAAATATAAAAACAACACTTAATTGCGCAGTGAGTAGGATTCGAACCTACGCGGGAAGATCCCATCTGATTTCTAGTCAGACGCCTTAACCACTCGGCCATCACTGCTTAGTAACATTTACCTTCTAGTTTTATTACTAGTAAGCAGTGACCGACAGGGACCTTTTTTTATCATTTCCTTCTAGTCAGAGGCACGGTGAGGAGGTACTTTTCATTTGTGAAGGTGAATTAGGTAAGGCTTGGACTAGTCTGGTCTTGCCAGGTTACGTTTGGTTTGGTTAGGTCAGGTTAGACCGAATTAATCGAAGTTTGGTTGAGTTTGAACAGGTGCGTTTGGATGGGGTGGGTCAAGACCTTATCTAACTGTTTTAGGTTGGGTCATAATACATTAGGTTTGTTCAGGTCAGAGAGGGTAAGGCAATGTTAGGATCATTCATGTTTTGTTAGGCCAGGTTTGTTGTGTTGGGCGTAACATATAATGATCGGAGAGTATGTATGACTTTTTGTGTTTAAGCAACATCGTAAATGTTATATAGTGGCAGACAAGTAAGTGGGGTGGTTTGTACCTTCACATTTCCTTTTTTCCTAATTTAAGTAATACAATGTACATGTGTGGCTGCATGTACTTCTTTATATCAAGTCCAGTAGTAATGTATTAAAGTGTGTTTTATCTGTTATCTCTGATTAGCGTGTTGTCAGGCAGAAAGCGAACAAAAAAAAAAAATAGAAAAAGAAAAAAAAGGCAAGCAAACGGGTAAGCAGGAGGGCAGGCAGGCTTTTTTTGTTGTTGTGGTGGTGGTGTGAGCAGGTTTAAGGAAAGTTTCTGACAGCAGTCGATGGGCGAGTTCTGGAGATGAGTAGGTGGAAGGGGGGGCAAGGGGGACACTTGCGGGGTCTTGACATTTCACCTTTATACAACTATGGAATGGAGCTGATGCTGGGAATAATAATATGGTGGTGATGATGATGATGATGATGTTGATGATAAGAAGAAGTAGATGATGATGATAATAATGATAATAATATGAAGCTAATAATAATAATAATAATAATAATAATAATAATAATAATAATAATAATAATAATGATAATAATCAGAAGAGGAAGAACAAGGACAAGAACAAAAAGAACAAAGTCAGGAACAGAAACAAGAAGAAAAGGAACAAGAACAAGTCCAAGAACAGGAGGAACAACAACAAGGACAAGAAAAAAAAAAGTCTGGGAAGAACCAACATAAAAAAAAATAAAAGGAGACAAGCAAAAAGAGACCAAGGAATTCCGGAGAAGTAATAGATATACACACGATAATCCTGGCTTTTATTTTTTTATTTATTTTTCTATTTATTCATTTATTTTTATTCAGCCGCTACCTTTCTTGATTGATTGGCCGAGTGACTGCGACAATACTTCAATGACCCGGGCAGTGTCTCGAAAGAGGAACAAAACGGCTGACGAGTTGAAAAGTCATTGCACACACAGCGGATGGACGTGTCAAGAGGTGAGGAAAAAAAAAGATGGAGAAGAAAAAGAAAAACAAATAGAAACCAGAAACTTCATTGAAACAAGAAAAATGTGTGTGTGTGTGTGTGTGTGTGTGTGTGTGTGTGTGTGTGTGTGTGTGTGTGTGTGTGTGTGTGCGTCCGTGTGTGTGTGTGTGTGTGTGTGTGTGTGTGTGTGTGTGTGTGTGTGTGTGTATATATTCTTTCCCGTCTCGCTCGTGGTCTCAACTCGTGTTTCCAGTCCAACGAGCAGGTTACAAGTGTGTGTGTGTGTGTGTGTGTGTGTGTGTGTGTGTGTGTGTGTGTGTGTGTGTGTGTGTGTGTGTGTGTGTGTGTGTGTGTGTGTGTGTGTGTGTGTGTGTGTGTGTGTGTGTGTGTGTGTGTACCTGCCTCGCCCATGACTTCAACTCGTTTCTGTGTAAGCGTCACCTGCTTCAGATCAGGTTGTGTGTGTGTGTGTGTGTGTGTGTGTGTGTGTGTGTGTGTGTGTGTGTGTGTGTGTGTGTGTGTGAGGCGCATCCAGTCTTCCCTTACGGTAGGTCAGGGAGGCGGTAGACAGGTGACGCTCCTCCCGACGGCGCCTGCACCTCCCTATTACCTGAGGCAGTCAATCACATCACCGTGCCGGCCGCGCCCTTGGAGATGCTGGTCCCGCCGCTCGTCCTTGCATTATATTGTAGCGCATCCTTCCTTCCTTCGTACCTTAAAATTGTGGTTGGTTTTTGCGCACATAGTTATTCTTCATGCTCACTGGAAGGAAAGTTTATTATCATCGTGAAGCTTTGAATCTCGATGCACTTCATTGAGGACGTTTGCAGTGAAATGCGATCCGTGTGTGTGTGTGTGTGTGTGTGTGTGTGTGTGTGTGTGTGTGTGTGTGTGTGTGTGTGTGTAGGCAATCAATTCAAATCAATCTATCCAATCAATTCATATTTTTATTTCTCTATGACTGTTCCCACGGTGGCCGAGGGCAGCGCCACCAGATATTGTAATAGTCTGGTCTGCATTTTTAGCTGCGTATAATTGCATCATTATTATTATTAGTTGTCTCTTGTCAAAGCGTTTTTCGGCTTCAGAGATTGACAGCGATAGGTCAGGTTGCTTTTCGAAGGGTTGTTTTTTTTGTTAGATCAGGTTTTCTCAGGTTCGCTTCGGTTGTGCCTTTGTTTAGGTAATGACTTGGGTTTCGGATCTTTTTTACAGTAAAGGAAGCAGCTCAAGGACAAAAACAAATGAAAACAAAAAGCCCCCTAAAAGCAAAAAAAGGCCGTTGGGAAAAAGCACGCTCGAAAAAACAAAAAACGTTGATTGAGCTGGTTTACTAAGATTACGAAAAGCTGAGTCATTGTTCCGTGGCGGTGCACTTGGGTTTGGAAGGTTAGGTAAGGTTAGTTTTGTTTCGGTTCGGTTTAGTTTGGTGAGTTTGTCGTTGCTCCAGGTCTAGGGACATGTGATTAGTTACGTGTCGAGCAAATATTTTCACCTCCAGGGATTAACTAACTGCCTTCTTTTGAGGCTCTCTGTAGCCTATATTTAGTTTGTGTTTTCTGTCTGGCCTTCTCTACCTTATCTCTGGATTTATAGGAGGAGCATGGCAGCTTGGATCAGTTCCAGTGGCTGTGTCGCACGCCTTATCTGTATGTCGCTTATATGTTGTAAATAAATATAAGTAACAGTCAGGATATAAGTAACAGCCGGATAAGCGCCAAAATACACGAATGGAGAGTAACTGTCCTAGAGTTCTTCGACCTTTGCAACACCATAACTCCTTTCCTCAAAGATTTTCCCAGTTGCATCTCCAGTTCTTCAGCTTGTTTCCAGATGATAATGACTCGGGGGGAAGGTAGTGATATACCAAACCCGTTCATTGCTGGAGACTGAAGTTACACGTGACTGACAACTGTTACTCCTGTCCTCCGATGTTATGTGTGAATAGCTGTAAATAAATATCTTCACCTCCAGAGAGATTGACTGCTTTCTCTTCCCGAATATAGCCCCGAGATCATATACTTTCCATGCATGCATCTAGGGCGAACCCAGCAAAGCATTCAAGACAAGCGTGCACGTCCATGGCGGGGTAGGAAGGGAGAGTGTCGGGCTGGGAGCGAGATGAAGCACGTAGAGTCAATAGAAAGCAGAGTTGTTGTGCGTTGATGCCAGGACGGGGCCGAGGCTCTCTTCCGGCTAATATAGTGAAGGGGAAGGAGGGAGAGGAGGAGGGTTGGTAAGGATGATGATGATGATGATGATGATGAGCAGGAGGAGGAGGGTAATGCAAAGGCTGTGTTGCTACTAATGATGCATGCACTCCTTCTGGCTCAAGGTGTGTGTAGTTTGTGCTTTCTATCGGCTCTTCTCCACGTCATTTCTGGATTTGTAGGAACACTGCAGCTTCGATCAGTTACTCGGGAGTTGGAACAAAGGCTGTGTTGGTCACCTTACCCGCTACTGTGAATCAGGCTAAGATATAGTTATGCAGTTGTTGTTTTCTGTTTGGCCGTCTCGACCTTTTTACTGGACTTCTTGGAGCACGTCAGCCTCGATCAGTTCCAGCGGTTAGGCCTTTCTCAGGTAGTAAGGGAAGCAGATTATTCGGCCAGGGACTTCTTGTTTCAAAGTGAGATTGTCATGGACATTTGATTCGTGTCAGATCCGGGAGAGCTGAGCGCTAATTTCACAGTCAAACACCGTGTCTTTTTAACAGCCCGAACCAAACTATACAATCCCATGCTATCCATAATGATGAGTTTTTTTTACTCACCACTAAATACACAAGAGATTCCCTGTATAGTTTCTTCAAATTTCTGAACTTAAATAGGAACACCAGACCCTATATTTACAAGGAAATTTCTAAGTTTTTAGTATTGGTTTAGGAGCCTACCAACTCATCATGGAAAACTGTGAAAGTGGCCCTGAGTGTCGAACGCCTTATCTGTATGTCATTTGTATGTTGTAACACTCGATCAGGCTCAATGCATAAGTAATTGAATCTTTCCATCTACTCTTCTCCATGGTAACTCGATTTCTGGGGCTGCAGTTGCTCAGATCAGTTGTAATGGTGGTGTTGGAGGTTAACATTTCGGCACCCAAGCACACATGTTTGAGAAGACTTTCGTAGGAGTTGTGGGCATTTCCAGGAGTATACTAATGACCCTAGTGGCAGTTTGACCCTTCTTCTGTACCATGAACTTAAAAAAAAAAAGAAACACTCATGACCCGACTGACCTCTTTTTTGGACTTTGAAATTAGTTGATGTGAGAGTTGCGGGCGTCTGAGTATACTAACCAAGGTCTGAGGGTCTGTGGTCTTAGCCGCGGGCCATCCTTGCTACGTAAAAACAAGACTGGAAAATAAAAAGTATCGCACAAACGTCGTTACCTCATTTTTTTTTCTGTTAGCTCTTTACCTTAAGGGATAGCAGCTTTCTAGGGCTTCCCACTGCTTGTGTTATGTTGCCTTGCTCGAGGGGGATGAGTGGTGGGCCTGGAGTAGTGGGGGTGTGGGTACCGGTGTGGATGGAGGGCAGGGGGTCACGGTAATGGTGGAGGAGCCGGAGTAATGCAGTGTAGGTGAGCGGTTATCACTAATTAGAGTGTTGCTGGGTGGGCTGCCGGGGTTAAGGGGTTGTGTTTTCTTTGAGAGACAGGAGTAGCTGTGTGTGGGGGAGAGAGGGGGAGCTTGCATGCTTTCTTGTGGGTGGAGCATCAGAACTCCTCACAATAATTACTGGAACCGGATTATCTGTGTGGAAGTTAGCAATAAGGGACTGCAAAACACCACCGTGGGCGGGATGGGGTAAGGAAGCGCCATTGAACAGGTTGTTGGTGTATCTAGATCATCCTAACGTCGGCTAATGAACGCTGGATAAGATTGTCGGCTCGTTAATCTTAAAGAGGAGTTATAAAGAATTACTCGAGCGTGTTGTTTTTCTCTTGAGCCACACAACAGGCGGGAAACAAGACGAGCGTGACGGGTAAAAGGTATATCGAGTGTCATAACAAGCTGTCTCGGTCGTAAGCTTGGATTAGTGTGGTTAGGTAATATTGGTTAGGTTGAGTTTGCGTTAGGCTATTGAGTTTGGTTAATTTAAAGGTTGGTTGCGGGGTTTTTTAAAGTTTTTTTACCTTTGTGTCAGCTTCTGATAACTCCATCATCGTTACGTTCCTGTGGATTCCTTCGCATGTTGGCATTGCATCCAGTGACATTGTGGACCTCATTGTGAAAAATGCCTGCAGACTACCTCCTCCTGATAATGCTAGACTATCTTTCCGCTGTTACAAAAAGACGATCCATAAAGCCGCTCTTCTCACTACACTCCAACGTAGGGACTCTGAACGGACGCAGAGTGTTTCCATACAGCACTACGACCACTTCCGCAATCACCTCCCAAGTATCGCCAGCATGGACTGAAGATTCGCAGGCACAGTGTTATGACTGCTCGTCTTCGTCTGGGCTAGTGAAAAGTGGCTGTGGCAAGTCTGTGAGACTGGGGACGCTCCTCACTACTCCGCCTGCAAGCTGTGTGGCCTTCCCAACGCCAACCACCTCCAGCACTACTGCCTTGAGTGTCCTTCAGTCAGGGACCTGCTGCCCCAGGGACAGTCAATGACCGACATCTGTAATTATCTCCTCACTGGCAAACACTTAGACATTGTTCTGATGCAACACCTACACTTTGGTAGGTGCTGAATACTGTAGTTGTAAAACCGATACTTCTGGTATATGTGTTCTCCTTTTCATAACGTTTTAAGATAACGTTTTACAACTCATTTATGCTTTTTGTGTGAGCTCTTAATGCTTTTTGTGTGAGCTCTAATTTAGTTGCTGAATGTAAATAGTGCCAGACCTCATAACTGTAAATATGATTGTCGCCCCATGGGTGTATTGAATTTATCAAATCAAAAACCCCTTCTGTAAAAAAAAAAAAAGTCATGTTCGGTTTGTCACAATTAGGTTAGGCTCAGATTGGCTATTAAGTTTGATTTGTTAGGTTGTTACGCTTCGTTAAACTAGGCAAGGACAGGTAGGGTTGTACAAGGCCGGGTTTGGGTTGAATAGGTAACGCTTAGTTATGTTTGGTTTCTTTGTTAAGTCTGAGTCCGGTTTTTGTAAAGTCAGGCATAGCTGCGCCAGGCAAAGTTAAACATGTTGAGGAAGGTTAGTTCAGTGTCGACGTCCTGAGAATCATCGGTTCCTGGATACGCCAGAAGGGATCCCAGACTTATGTGCGAAGACCTGCATGACCAGGACAGCTGACGCACCCCGTCAGTCCACTCCTGATCAGGCTCATCATTCATTACGGCCAGATGATGTCGACCACTAATCATGACTTCGGGCGAACTCCGGTGTGGGAAATTGTTGCCCCTGCTATCTATAAGTGGGAATTTCCCTTACCCGTTGGCGGTAGAACAGTGTTTTAACAAGATTTGGCGATAAGTAGACGTGTGTGTGTGTGTGTGTGTGTGTGTGTGTGTGTGTGTGTGTGTGTGCTGTCAGTAAGGTGGTGTGCTTTGCTGTGCTGTGATAGTCCGTAAACGGTTCTTAATGGCAAGGAGCTGTTTTGTCTCATCTCACGTAGTAAACCTAATGGCCCGGTATCTCGAAGGCGTGCGTGAAAGAGCTCCTGATAATCTCACTCCCGTAAATAACAAAAGTTGCATAATCATTGTCACTGCTTTTTTTCAGATATAGTACAACAGAAAACCAAGTCATCCCCAAACTAAACGTTCAAGCTGTATATTTACGTTTATATACTTTAGCTTCCTCGCCTAAGTGTTCAGAACAGGGCTTTACGGGCGGCTTGGAGTGGCTCATCGGTTACTCTCCTTTGGGTGACATCTTTCTTTGACTTTACATTGCTCCTTGTCGTGTTGGAAGACTTAGCCAACTTATCTCGTACGGCAAATACGAGCAGACTAAGAAGACTAAAGAAAAAAAAAGAAGGGAAGGAGAAATAGGGAAAGGAAAATGAAGATAACCAAGAATGCTATTTATATTCTCTCCTTAGATAAGATGGAGGGAAAGAGGGAGGAGAGCAAGGATTACATGTTCCTATGATACTGTGGCCGATACTTGTGAACATTCCGGCCTCTAAGCAGACACATTTGACAAGCCTTTCGTAGGGATTTGAGGTATTCCTAAGGGTAGTTTTATGACCCTGGTAGTAGTTTGATCCTTCTTCTGTACCATGAACCTAAAGAAACACTCTTGAGAACCAGATTAACCTTTTCAGCCTTTAGAAATAGGTAGTGTGTGAGGCGGAAGCGTTTGAGTATACCGACCTGTTTTCCTGTAATACCTTACTCTCCTTCTGTCTTTCCCTCCATCTTATCTAAAAGGAGAGTTTATATATAGCCTCCCTCGTTACCTCCCTTTCCTTCCTCCATTTCTGCCTCCACAGCCTCCTCCTCCTACCCTGCTCTTTCTTCAGCATTCTCAGTCTGTTCCTCTCCTTTCCTTACGCTTTTAATCCGCTCCTCATTTTTCTCCCTACACTATCTCCCCTCCGTTCTCCCACGCCTCCCACCACAGCCTCTCCCTCCCTCCCTCCGCCATCTTCCCTCTCTTCACCCAGTCCTCTTTTTAATCGAGGTCATAGCAAGAAGAGGAAGTAGGTTAGTGGGGAAGGTACAGTTGGGTAAGAAGAAAGACAGTATAGGAGTGTAGATACAGTTGAATGGTGTAGGTTCGTTCACCGACTCCCCACACCCCAACCTCCCCCTCTCTCCTTTCCACGTACTAGCGGGGAGTGATAAGTGTTATCTTGGCTACACTCTCTGCCCTCTAATCAGTGGCGGACCAAAACAGACCTTGGCATGTTGGTGTACCTCGCCTCATCCACACGTTACTTTCCGCTGCGTCAGGGAAGAGTGGCGTGGACGAAGGAATCGGGATGGTAGTGGGATTTTGGGGTTGCTTTTTTAACGGACCATATACTGCTTCTATGGTTGAAATTAAAAGCAAATGTTAGTTTCGTCAGTGCTTATAAGATCTGTAGGTATTTTGTTTGCAAGTTTTTTTTCCCCCTTAACCCGGGTCATGTTTCTTAGGTTAAGTTAGGTTAGGTTAGGTTAAAGGCCCCTCTAAGTAAAATAATGAGAAAGAATCATCACTCACGCAAACCATTTCATAATATATATCAACGCATGTGTGATCAGTTTATGCATCATCTATTTTGGGAGGTTTATATCATGGCAGAAATTTGCCCCATCGCTGGTACACGGTAAAGCCGCAAATTTGGCCCATGGGTGGTATACGGTAAAGCCGCAAATTTGGCCCGTCGCTGCTACCGGGTTAAGCTGCTTCCTTTGATGTAAGAAAAAAAAGTGTAAGGGGCTAGTGGCGGGGTGCATGGGTTTGAGTTCCGTCCCTCACCTACCTTTACGTAGCATGGAGCAATAAGGAAGGTAGCTACAAGTTACTCTGCATCCGTGGTAATAAGAAAAAAAAAAAAAGATCAAGCCAGACTTAACAACAGGTTTTCTACGTTTTTTACTAGACCCAAAAAATACACCTGGCGGATACACAAACTTGATATCTGGATTTTTTTTTTTTTTTTTTTTTTTTATTTTTTTTTTTTTACTAATAGCAGTTAATGGCTGATGTCTGGGTTTGAGTCTTCGTCCACAGCCTTTTTCTTTCATACGATGATAAAAAGTACACGTGTTTTTGTATCTTCGATGATTAAAATTATACTAAGAGAAATGGGTAGTAATGGCAAGGTAGAGTTCTACACAAATGCCATCACACTCTACCACATAATAGCAAGAGTACGTGCAATGCGGTGCCAGCGAAAGGTGTTCTTGCAACCGCGAGGAGAAGTGAGCTCGAACTTTTGTCTTTTTGTTGTTAATGTCCAAAGCTCAGGCACGACCGAACGACTCAGCCATAATATTCTGCGTCCTCTTGATGCTGAAACAGTGTAAATAATAGTGAATAAGTAAGATTGGGACTATGACTGCGTGATAAAAATGAAAAAAAGTTCCCTCAGGAGAGCCGGTGTTGGGTCAGGCGCGATGGATTAATTACATACAGGTGTGTTCAGGTGACTTGATTTACGGGGAAACTTAGTCATCGGAAAGACCTGCCTGAAGAAGTCTCACCGTTTTATGCCTCTCAATTTTTCACCTCTTTATCACACACCTGCAAGTAATCAGTCCTTTATACCTGACCTAAGACTGACTTCCGCGTTGACTGACACGCAGCATGGGAAAAGAGACATACAAGGCAGCAGACGGTGATATTAGCTTAAAATCAAAGTTATGTATTTATTTAATGTACGTCGTTGACACACACACACACACACACACACACACACACACACACACACACACACACACACACACACACACACACACATGAATAGAAACACAGGGAGTTGAGCGACAGGTGAAAATATGGGCTGAAAATGGCGCTTCTTTTTCTTTTATATAATCTTCATCGCTGCTGCAAAATGAAATATAAATCAATGAAAGGGAAAACCGAGGGAGCTCAGCAACAGACAATAACAAAAGAACATAGGGAGACTGCAAGAGACCGAATGGCCTACAGACGGCAGCTCCAGATTCCCCCCCACTACCACCTGTCATTCTCGTCCTTGTAGCTATCCACTCTATTCTTAAAACAAGCTATCGTCCCTGCACTCACTATGTGATTCCTGAGTCTATTCCATTCCCCACCACCCTATTACTAAACCAATGCCTGCTTATTTCCTTCCTAAATCTATACTTTTATAATTTAAATCCATTACTGCGTGTTCCATCCTGCTGGCTAATTCTCAGTACTTTACTTGTATCGCCTTTGTTGAAACCCGTGACCCATTTGAATACTTATATCAGATCTTCCCGCACTCTTCGTCTCAAGAGTCTAGAGAATGTAAGTTGAGATGTTTCAGCCTATCTTGATATGGGAGGTTCCTCAGCCCCTGAATCATCTTGGTCATCCTCCTCTGAACTGATTCTAGCAAGTTGATGTCCATTCTGTGGTGTGGGCACCAAAACTGGACAGCATAATCCAAGTGTGGCCTAACTAACGTTAAATAGTCTGAGGATGACCCCTGCACTCCTGTTGGTTACCGTCCTGTTAATAAAGCCTAATACCCTGCTAGCCCTATTCCTCGCACTAATACATTGCTTCTTTAGTGTTGGGTCAGAGTTCACTAACACTCCCAGATTCATTTTACACTCTGCCCTGCCTATCGCTGTGGAGTCTGAGGATGATAAAGTAGGGCTAATAATAGGTTGAGTTGATAATGTAGTAGTATGCCGTTGTTTGGCCCCACAAAAACAAAGACATAAGAAGCAAAAGAGAAAAAGGCAGAAAAAATAACGTCGCTCCTGCTGCTATTCTTGGTGTCGGTGACCTGGCGAGGCTCGTAAACTTTCCTAAGTGTGTACGGTGACAACGATGATGGATGTGTTGATTGAAAAAAATATATTAGTGATTTGCTCTGTTGGTAGGTTTGGGTTTGATTCGTCTTTCTATTAATTTTCTGCTTATTCTTTTTTCTTCTGCTTTTTTTCTTCTTTTCCTTCTTTGTATTATTATTATTTTATTATTATTATTATTATTATTATTATTATTATTATTATTATTATTATTATTATTATTATTATTATTATTATTATTATTATTATTATCACTGCTATTATTGCTGTTGCTTTTGTTGTTGTTATTGTTATTGTATGTCGTTATATTATTGTTGCTGTTGTTGATATTAGTAGTAAACATAAAAGTCTTAGTAGTAGTAGTAGTAGTAGTAATAGTAGTAGTAGTAGTAATAATAATAGCAGTAGTGACACAATCAGCAGTAGTAGTACCAGCATATTTAACATTATATTATTTTTATATATGTTTATGTATGTATACATGCATGTATATATATTGTCTACTGTGGAAGGATACACGACATGCCAAATCCTATACAGAGAGAAAAAAAAATGCAACATCCCTAACTTTTCATTCACTCATAATATTTTTTTCCGCTGAAGCGGTACTACGAATCGCCGTGCAGGTATGCGTTGCTGCTTCGTTAATAAGTGTCCGTCATAAATAGTCGTTATCTCCCGCGGGTTGTCGTGGTCACAGGTAGCGTAACAGCGTCCTAGTGTCAGGCAGGAGTGGCGTCCCCCCCCCCCAGTGCCGACCCACCTAAGCCGTGTGTACCGTTAGTGGTGCGTATTAGGCATGGGTGCCCTGCCGTCACTGAGATTCTACTAAATTTAATGTTGTTGTAGATGTGTTGTGTTGCAGCCTTTTAGTATATTAAGAGTTGAAAGTAGTGGTAGCGTATGTAGTGACAGTATCAGTAACTTTTGCAGTATTAGCATTACATGACTAGTAGTCGTAGTAGTAGTAGTAGTAGTAGTAATAGTAGTAGTAGTAGTAGTAGTAGTAGTAGTAATAGTAGTAGTAGTAGTAGTGGTGGTGCATTGTATGCACATGTAACCATGTGTATTACTAATATTATCTGCATTAGTTTCAAATTACTAATCGTTATCAGGATGAGAGTTATTAATGAAACTTATTTAAAACATGAATAAGACACACACACACACACACACACACACACACACACACACACACACACACACACACACACACACACACACAGAGGGAGGAGATGGCTGAGTGGTCAGCGTACAGGTCAGCGTACAGTTCAGGAGAACTCTGATTGGAATCCCCTCCCGCCGCTACAAGCTGGCAATTTTCAGTTATTGCCGAGTGGCCTATGACTACCCACATGCTGTCCTGAAGACCACCTATGAACCCGGACTCTAGATTATCTCCAAAAGAGGATCAAAGATGAGCTTCAGTTGGTAGCATGAGTCAAGCAAGATGGCGTCACTATACACTTGCCTGCGCCATAACGGTCTTGGATCGACCAACAGGCCCCACCAAGAAAGTCTACCGGAGCCATAGGCGAAACATAACACACACACACACACACACACACACACACACACACACACACACACAGAGAGAGAGAGAGAGAGAGAGAGAGAGAGAGAGAGAGAGAGAGAGAGAGAGAGAGAGAGAGAGAGAGAGAGAGAGAGAGAGAGAGAGAGAATCACAGTAACACCATCACACACTTCCGTGGCGTGCAAACAGATCCATCATCTCGTATAACAACAACACACTAAAACATTCACACCTGCCGCAAAGGAGGAAAAACACCTCCTCCTACTACTACTACTACTACTATTACTACTACTACTACCACTACTACTTTTACTACTACTACTACTACTATTACAATAACAAATAGTCTCAGCACACTAAGAATCATTCCCAATTACATAAAAGTACTTACACACACAGAGAGAGAGAGAGAGAGAGAGAGAGAGAGAGAGAGAGAGAGAGAGAGAGAGAGAGAGAGAGAGAGAGAGAGAGAGAGAGAGAGAGAGAGAGAGAGAGAGAGAGAGAGAGAGAGTGTGTGTGTGTGTGTGTGGGTGTGTGTGTGTGTGTGTGTGTGTGTGTGTGTGTGTGTGTGTGTGTGTGTATGACTTGAAAAATATCACGAAAAAAATAACACAGCCGTACTATTAAAAGGTTTAGCGTAAGGAGCGTGATGAGGTGAGGCGATCCGGAGGTGTGTGTGGGGGGGTGGAAGGGGGCGGATCGGTACAGGTAAGGGAGGGAGGGGAGGGGGGAGGGGCAAAGGGAGGGGAAGGTGTTACAAGGTAGGCACTAAGAGAGAAGATGATCCCTTGGGAATTAATCCGCTAACATATCCCGCGCTAATGGATGAAACCACGACGGAGAGAGAGAGAGAGAGAGAGAGAGAGAGAGAGAGAGAGAGAGAGAGAGAGAGAGAGAGAGAGAGAGAGAGTCAAAAGTCAGCCGCTGTGTTGTTTTTCCTCGCCACATGATCCTCGGGGGTGGCACCAGAGCGCGCATAATCGAGAGGAAGGAAGGCTGGGCGAGGCGAGGCG
>NW_026111753.1:0-102500 GCF_024679095.1 Eriocheir sinensis | reverse complement strand
AATCTAACACTTAGTCTGATGCAAGTCCCTTGATATCTCTTTGTTTCCTATCCCTTTAAGCAGGTGACCAGCTAAGGTTATAGATCACCTGTGTGAGAGAGAATGAAAAAGAGAGAGAGAGAGAGAGAGAGAGAGAGAGAGAGAGAGAGAGAGAGAGAGAGAGAGAGAGAGAGAGAGAGAGAGAGAGAGAGAGAGAGAGAGAGAGAGAGAGAGAGAGAGAGAGAGAGTGTGTGTATGAGTGTGTGTGTGTGTGTGTGTGTGTGTGTGTGTGTGTGTGTGTGTGTGTGAGAGAGAGAGAGAGAGAGAGAGAGAGAGAGAGAGAGAGAGAGAGAGAGAGAGAGAGAGAGAGAGAGAAACGAACAAGGGATGGAACGAGATGGAGGAGAAGAAGGGTGGAGGGTAAAAATAGAGGATTAATTGAAGGTGGTCACTGAGGAGAGAGGGAGAGGGAGAGGGGAGAAGAAGAATTAGTTGTGATGGTGAGAGGGAAAACAGGTGAGGGGAATATGATAAAAAAAGAGTGAGAGAGAGAGAGAGAGAGAAGGAAGGAACGCGAAGCAAAGGGGAAAACCAGCACAAAGATGGGGAGAGAGAGAGAAGGAGAATAATGAAAGAGGGAACTATTGGACGATCGCTAAAGTGGATATGGGGAGATATAAATGGAAGAGAGAATGAGAAAGACATAATTGAGATAAGTTTGAATTAAAAATAGCTCCTCCCATCGCTGCTGCCGCTTTCAATCTATTACAACTGTATAATAGGACGACGCGAGGTGAGAGAGAGAGAGAGAGAGAGAGAGAGAGAGAGAGAGAGAGAGAGAGAGAGAGAGAGAGAGAGAGAGAGAGAGGACGCATAATGCAGTACTGTTACACAAAGATGATGCAGCAAAATGGAAAATCCTTCTCTCTCTCTCTCTCTCTCTCTCTCTCTGCAACACACACACACACACACACACACACACACACACACACACACACACACACACACACACTCTCTCTCTCTCTCTCTCATTGGACACTACTGTTTTCTTTCCTGTTTTTCTTCTTTGTACTTTGCATAGTTACCATGTTTTTTTTTTTTTTTTATCAATCTGCTACTTTTGGTCATCTTTCATCCAAGAGCCTTTTTTCCTCCGATTTTTTCTGTATATAAAATTTTTGCGGGCAGCTTTTTCTTGTAGTCGATATGGCCTCTGATAAGTCACTGGTCAACATCCAAGATGGTTCTCATACATGAATGTGTGTTCCTGTCTAATTACATAGCACTGATTTCAGTTCTGATTTTCATTTTCTACTGTCGGACCAGATCTCTCGAATATCGTACTGAAAATATATTCAGTGTGTCGTAACTCGTTTCAGCTTTGTTTCCTATACTGAGGTAGACACAGATAACCTTGTGATGAGTTATGATTCAAAAATATTGAAATGCAGTGCAGATTTTATTATCAATCAGTAAAGTTGTAAATATACTTCTGAACTTTGTTTTTTCGCTCGTTCAGCTGCTTCTCTTCACGTTGCATCGTCCAGCAGTAGTCGGCCTCTTGCTGGGACTAATCGCCCTTGGTACTTGCTCTCCACTATAGCAATGTCTTGGTTGTGCTCGCCACTGATGTCTCCGAGGTTATCTGGGGATAAATCAAGGTGGGAGTGGAAGATATGAAGTTTAAAGGACATCCATGAACCCAGAGCTCCATAACTCTGTAAGATGGCTGCCACAATGTCTTCGTAGTTGTCTGCACGGTGGTTTCCATGATAGTTCTGTGAGACATTCATGAACGATTACCACGCCTCCTTCTCCAGTGGGTTTAATGTCTTGGTGAATCACCATCATTAACCAACGTGCAGATCTGAGGACCATTCAAGGCCCCCGCTTTTAACTAGGCTTGAGATACCACGCCACCGAGTTTCAAAGAAAAGTGATGAAATCCAGTATCCGTTTGATCCGTTGCTTTTATGTAATTTTTCGCCAAGTCCAGCTTGAGATGCAGTGGAGGCAAAAATATCTTTTTTGGCTCCACAAGGGGTTTGTCAAGACAGTTGAACCTTCTGGGTTCATCTTTTGGTCTTGCCGGCTATTCCTTTCTTACGTAGTGCTCGGCATCAGCTCTACTGTTCCACAAGCACAGAAAGCGCATGTGTTTTGTATAACCGCCCTGAAAGCCTATAAGTGGACTGATTACTTTGAGGTCGCCGCATATTTTCCACTGGTGCTTCTCATACTCGATAGCAGAACGCACAATCTTCATAGTTCCATAGCTTTCAGTCATCTTCATCGCATGTGTTATTGTCACGGATGAAAGAACAGAACTAGAAAGATGTAATTAATCAATCTGCCACAAAAATACGAAATATATTAAATCAATCCACAAATTTAATCGGTGGAAGTAAACAACAAAATATATGAGTCGCATTCTGTGAGCTAGATACACCACAGGACTGGTTCTTTCTCAATAACCAGACCCAATACGTCTTTACTGATGCCATATGTGAGTTCAGTGCCTTTTATAACCCTAGAATCGGACCATTTAATTTCAGAAGCATGAAATAATTTATTTTTTGTTGACCAATTATAATTGGTCCCTTTTTTCTATCACTCTATCTATCTATCTATCTTTCTATATCTATCAATTTATCTTGTTCTTTGATCGTTCATATCCTGTTGGCGAGGTGATGCCGTGGTTTTCAATTATTTGCTTTTATATTAATCGCGTTTTTTTCCTTGTTGTTTCTTGCTTTAGTTTTTGTTTGTTTGTTTGTTTCCCTTGCTTCTGTCTCTCTTTGCTTGTCTGGGTCATGTTTTTTGTCACCGTCTGGGTCTGTCAGCTCTTTATTTTGTTGAGCAGGCGACCCCTTGTGTGTGTGTGTGTGTGTGTGTGTGTGTGTGTGTGTGTGTGTGTTTCCGTGGGGTCATTAAACTATCTATCTCTCTCTTTCTCTGTGTGTGTGTGTGTGTGTGTGTGTGTGTGTGAGAGAGAGAGAGAGAGAGAGAGAGAGAGAGAGAGAGAGAGAGAGAGAGAGAGAGAGAGAGAGAGAGAGAGAGAGAGAGAGAGAGAGAGAGAGAGAGGTTACATTTACCTGTGCAGGATCGAGTACCTTTTAAACACACCTTGCTGTACAAAACTGGCCGTCTCTGTTTGATTAGCTCTTCGCACGGACGTCTCCTTCTTGGTCTTTTTTTTCTTCTTGTTCTTTTTATTTCCTCCTCCTCCTCCTCCTCCTCCTCCTCCGCCTCCATCTCCTCTACTCTTCCTCCTCCTCTTCCTCTTCATCTGCTTTGCTTTTATTATTATTATTGCGATTATTATTCATATGATTATTCTGACGGAGGGAGAGGCGAAGGACCGGTCCAACTCTGACAGCCTTTCTGTGCTTGTAAGATTAATTTGTTGATTTCCTCACCGTGGATGTCTTTTATTTCTTATCCGTCGTCAACTTACAATTTATTGGGGTCCTTGGCAGAGCGGGACGGAAATAATTTTTTTACCTTGATTATTCTGAATAATTTTTTTTTTTTGCACTAAACTATTACAGAATGATAAAATACGTTAGAAATATATGTGCTAAACGCGAAACTTAATTTCATCATTTATCGGCCTTTATTAGCCCACTGCATGCCGAAGGCCTTTCCCAACGATCTTCACCTCTCATTATGGTGTTAGTGTATTCCATCATGCTCCGGCAAGCGCTTTAATATCACATCTCCGCCTAACATTTTCTTTACATTTCTCTTTACCTTCTTGGCTTTCTCTGCAGGTCTTTTTTTCTGAGGCGCCTAGTTTTTGAATTGTATGTTAGGACACTGATTCTACGTCTTTCACTTCGGAGCGAATGCCAGCCGTGTTGATATTCATGGTATCATTGTGTTACCAATAGCACTCCGTCCCGTTCCTATTATCTTTCTG
Organism: Eriocheir sinensis; assembly: GCF_024679095.1. Lineage (NCBI taxonomy): Eukaryota > Metazoa > Arthropoda > Malacostraca > Decapoda > Varunidae > Eriocheir > Eriocheir sinensis. The sequence continues at coordinate 98,599 of NW_026111753.1, read as the reverse complement.
AACTCTTCTCCGTGATCGGGGTTTGCAATTACTCTTTGCCAGAGGTGCAAAGGTGAAAAAACTATCGCTTATACAGGTCACTGCATTAACTTAAATGCCTTAGCTTTTTTTTTAAGTGGTGCCTATAGCGCCGGTAGGCTTTCTTCAAGGGCCTCTTGGACGACCCCAGCCCGTTAGTGGCGCAGGTGAATTTTATATGAAGTGGTTGCCGTGATTTATGACTTGCTTAACACATTCTGCACCCCGGTGCTCTTCTTGACCGAAGTCGCTGAAGTTAGTGTTGATTGAAGATCTGGGCAGCTATTCGCTTAGTTTCTAGGAGTATATAAGTTTTTGTTTAATAGTGCTAACAACCTCGTAAGACAAATTATTGTATGACTTAAATTTCTTGTTTCTTTTTTTGGCGATGCGTCCAGTGGGTGAACTCCAATATTTATTGCCGCGCGTAAGTGTAATTACATCTTCTCCTGTTCTGTGCTTGCAGCAGCGGCGTGAAATCGTTTCTTTTATCTCTTTTTACCCACTGAGCTGCCTCCTTTGCTGTAAAGATAAAAATCAAGGAAAAATACTCACTATAATACAATGATTTTTTTTTTCCTTTGGTTATCTCATCGTCTCATCTCATCTCATCGTACAAAGGATACAAGGAGGCTACAAGAGACCGTGCGATCGGTCTCACTCACGGCAGCTGCTACGGACCAATTAGTTACATTCACCATCTGTCTCGATGATAAGCCTTTCAAACAGCCCTCTTCAACCTTCAGTCGTCTTTTAGGTTGTCCCTCTCATCCATACATCTCTTAGTATCATTTTAAGGGAAGCAAGTTAAATTAGTCGAGAGAGAGAGAGAGAGAGAGAGAGAGAGAGAGAGAGAGAGAGAGAGAGAGAGAGAGAGAGAGAGAGAGAGAGAGAGAGAGAGAGAGAGAGAGAGAGAGAGAGAGAGTCATGCAAACTATGAAGTTGCTCCCTGATTTTTTCTTTCAAGGGTGAGCTTCTTCACGCTTTGTTCCCAGCCAGTGCCCGAGGTTGGAGGAAAAGGAGGAGAGAAAGAGGAGGAGGAGGAGGAGAAGGAGGAGGAGGAGGAGGAGGAGGAAGACATGAGAAAAAAGAGAAGTAGGAAGAAGTGAAGCTCAGAAGGAAGGGAGATAGAGAAGGGACGGACTAATAATTATGTATGTTGAAGAAAATATTAAAAAGGAAAGGAGGGATAAGCTTGGAGAGAAGAAAGGAGGAAGAAGAGAGAACAGAAAGGAAAGAAGGAAGGAGTGAGAAAAGAGTAGGGATGAAGGAAGAAAAAAGAAAAGAGTTAAAGATGTGAAGAGGTCGTAGAAATAACTTTAGGAACAGAGAAAAGTTAATGAAAGGAGGGAGATGAAAGAAGAAGAAGAAGGAGGAGGAGGAAGAGAGGTGATAAGTTTTAGTGAATGGGGAAGAAGGTTGAACTAACTATGAAAAGAAGAGAGAAAGGAGAAGGAAAGGAAGGAAGGGAGGAGCAAGAAGAGGAAAGGAAAGAGAAGGGGACGAGTTGAGTTCTGGGAAATAGTCGAAGTGGATTAAGAGGAAAAGGAGGAATATGTTTTCATGGCTATTTTTTTAATATCTTTCCTCCCTCCTCCTCCTCCTCCTCCTCCTTCTCCTCCTCCTCCTCCTCTTATTCCTTCTACTCTTCCTTTCCCTCGTCCGTCTCCTTTCTCTCCTCATTTTTCCTTCCTTTTTCCTCTTATAATATTTGACGGTATTTTTCTTTTATATTTTCGAAGTCACGATATATAGACAGAGAGAGAGAGAGAGAGAGAGAGAGAGAGAGAGAGAGAGAGAGAGAGAGAGAGAGAGAGAGAGAGAGAGAGAGAGAGAGAGAGAGAGAGAGAGATGAAAAGGGTGGATTATGAAAAAAAACATCACTCACAGGAATTGAACGTAGAACTCTCTCTCACTCTCTCTCTCTCTCTCTCACTCTCTCTCTCACCCCCCACTTCCCCCACCACCACCACCCGCCGTGTATCTCTTTTTTGATGTCTTCGCCGGTTGAAGGGAAAGCGAGAGAAGATCTGTTTTCCCACACTTTCACGACCTGTCTATTTGTATGTACGTATGTATGTATGTATGTATGTATGTATGTATAGAGGGTAGGAGGGAGGGAGAGAGAGAAGGAAGAAAGGGGAGAGGGTGGGAGGGATGTGTGTCTGTAAGTATGTAAGGAGTCTAAGATGCTTAACTCCCTTCCCAAGAATGTGTGTGTGTGTGTGTGTGTGTGTGTGTGTGTGTGTGTGTAAGAACCGTACAATACACAACAATTAAGAACATGCAGGAGGAGGAGGAGGAGGAGGAAGCCATTTGATACACAGCGTTCTGGAAGGGAAGGAAGCGGAATACATAAATACGGATATAAATAAATGCGTTTTTATCCTCCACCTCCGTAACACAATGAAGGTAAATACACGAGGGCGAACAAAGGAGTCATAATTCATAAAGGAGACAAATAGATACGCGCGAGAGCAATACAAGAAACGAGGATATGGGAAGAGGGAGAAGGAGGAGGAGGAGGAGGAAGAGGAGGAGGGGAAGAAGAAAAAGATACAGATAAAGAAGATTGAAAACGATGATGATAATAATAATAATAATAATAATAATAATAATAATAATAATAAGAAGAAGAAGAAGAAGAAGGAGTAGAAGAAAAAGAACAATAAAAAAGACAGGAAGAGAAACAGGTTACGGTGACTGGAGAAAAGGAATTACTATAGAAAGAAGACGAAGGAGGTGAAGGAAACGAAGAAGAGAAAGTACAAGTAGATGATGAAGAAGTGGTTGAGGAAAACGTAGAAGAGCAGAAGAAAAAAAAGAGAAAAGTGGAGCAGCGAGTAGCGGGCTTTTTTTTATTATTGTTTTCTTTCTTTTTTTGTGCCCTTGAGCTGTCTCCTTTATTGTAAAAAAAAAAAAAAGAAGACAGAAAAAGAAGAGAAGAGAAAGGAGAAACTAATAAACACACACACACACAACACACACAAAAAAAGATACGGAAGTGAAGAACAAATACACAATAATGAGATGGAGAATATTGAGAACGAACGGGATGCAAGCGCCGTGAGAAGGAAGAATGGGGAAGAGATGTGAAGGAGGAAGTGACGAGGACGCAACTAAAATCGACGAAGAAGAAAGAAAGAAAGAAGGAAACGACACTGAACTAACAAGGAAGGAGACAATAGAAGAAGAAGAAGAGAGAGAGAGAGAGAGAGAGAGAGAGAGAGAGAGAGAGAGAGAGAGAGAGAGAGAGAGAGAGAGAGAGAGAGAGAGAGAGAGAGAGAGAGAGAGAGAGAGAGAGAGAGAGAGAGAGAGAGTTGTAACAATGATGAAATGTATAAAATTGAAATCAGAAGAGAAACAAATACAGAGAGAGAGAGAGAGAGAGAGAGAGAGAGAGAGAGAGAGAGAGAGAGAGAGAGAGAGAGAGAGAGAGAGAGAGAGAGAGAGAGAGAGAGAGAGAGAGAGAGAGAGAGAATAACAGCGATGAGGTATATCCAACAACAACAAAAATAAATGTAAAAATATAAGATGCTTACCGGGACGAAAAATCAAAATTCCTCATCCCAGCGACTCGCATACCGCCTCACTCACCTGTCGGGGCGCTCAGGTAAAGAAGGCGAGGGTATATAAAAGTGATGAAGCATAGACAAAGAGATGCACCATTAATATTCACCTCAGTCTTGAACTCCGCAGCAAAAGGGGAGGAAAGGGGGGCGGGGGGGGAGGGGGAGTTGAGGGGGAAGGGGGAATGATGATGAGGGACGAAAAAATGTGCATAAGTAAGCCATCGCGATAACTGACCACTTTTAAGAACGGAAAGGTTGGGGTTTATAATTGTGAGGCCTTAACGAACGCGAGACAGGCAGCAGCAAGCGCGTTTTTTATTTTTTATTTTTTTTTAGGGGAGAAAACCGCTGATTGAATTTCTCATCTGTAATGCCCCTTTAGACCCTTGTGAATAACGATACTACCTCGTCACACTTCCACAAGACAGGACAGAAGACACGCTAGAACCTACAGCTGCCACTATCTCTATTGTGGCCGTCCATGGTGGCGCTAGTTGTTGCCGATGCGTCTAAGTCTGTATGGTTGGGCAGGGAAGGTGTCAGTAGGAAAGTAGATGTGCTGAAAGGAAGGGAAAGAGGGAATTAGCTAGAAAGAGGAGTGCAATGGAGACAGAGAGGTAGATAGTTAGGTAGGTAGGAGACCGAGGAAAAGATGGATGGATTGCAGAGGTCTGTATGTTTTTTGTTGATAAAGGAATGGAGAGAGACCGAGAAAGCGGCGGATGAATTGTGTGAGGGAAGACATGAGCCGAACACTTCCGTCGGAGCCAGTGGCGCAAAAGGTTCATCCACAACTGCGACCCCATATAACTTATAATGATATTGCTAAAAAGAACGGTTAAAAATAAGAATAAGTCAGCTCGCACATCGACGCAACCAGTTCAATGAAATTAGTTGCTTACGATGCCGCAACAGTTGCATTGCTCCTGGCACATTGGTTCCTTAGAACCTGTCACATCGAGGCGACTAAAACTGCTGTTGGATGCAACTGGTCGGCGCGTAACTGGCTGTGGCGATCAGTTGCGTTGTGAACTCGCTGGGATGGTGCTCTGAGTGTTATCAAGCCTTTCCTTAACTGTGATAGCTTTTCTGTGATTTGTATCCTTAAAAATCTTGAGGTTCATCGAACGAATCACCACACTGAAGGTTTCTTCATATATTCTGATATTTTTTTTAAATTACGAAGGTTTCACATACAGTTGTTGGGCAGCAACGAAACTCCCTCGTTGGGCATTTTTAAGATAATAAGGATAAATCCATGATATTCTCTTTTTCCTTTTGCTTATGCACAAAAGCAAAACTATGTCATCTTCGTCTGATGACTTTGTTGAAACTAAAAAAAATAATCGCCCCGGTGCGATGACCTCAAGTGACGCGACCGACCGTATGTGACCAGTTTAGCGATATCTGTTTCATGCTATTGGTTGCATCAGTGTGCGAGCCGCCTTATAGAGCTTCACATAGATTGGCTGATTGAATCTCGGATAGATGCATTCATTCTCATATTACATTAACTGAAAAATGAATAGATAAATAGAAGTATTGATGTCGTAAGCCATCATACAGCGGAAAGAATGAACGCATAAAGCACATAATTAAGTGATAATGCAAGAGAAATGAAGATCAGGAAAGACAGAAGGTAGGGAAGCAAGAATAAATATAAGTAGGTCGGAGGGAGAGGGAAGGTAAATAGGTAATCACAGAGAGAAAGTAGGTAGATATCTAAGAGAGGAGGTAATGAAAAGGGAGAGGGAAAACATTCGTGGGTAGGAAGTCAGGTTGAAGGAAAGTAGACAGATAGATAGTAATGGAGGTTGCAGGTAGGCAGGCAAGCAAGGAAGAAGGTAGAAAGACAAATAGATAGGTAAGGAGAAAGAAAGAAAGTCACAGGTAGGTGAAATGGGATGAGGGGAGGAAAAGGACAAGAGTAGGAGGGTAAGGAAAGAGGAAAGGGAGGGAGAGAGGGTGTAGGTACGAAAGAAGTAGATAGGTGGAAAAAGAGCAGAAGAGAAAGGGGTTAGAAAGACAGGGTAATAAGTAGGTAGGAAGGAATAGGGAAGTAGAGGAAAAAAAGAATAGAGAGAGAGAGAGAGAGAGAGAGAGAGAGAGAGAGAGAGAGAGAGAGAGAGAGAGAGAGAGAGAGAGAGAGAGAGAGAGAGAGAGAGAGAGAGAGAGAGAGAGAGAGAGAGAGAGAGAGAGAGAGAGAGAGAGAGAGAGAGAGAGAGAGAGAGAGAGAGAGAGAGAGAGAGAGAGAGAGTTTCACAGTTCCCCATGATGGGTTAGTAAGCTCCCAAACCAATACCAGAGCCTTCGAAATTCCCTTCTATAGTGTCTGGTGTTTATATTTAAGTTCACAAATTTGATGAAACTATACAGAAAAAGTCTTGTGTATTTAGTGTGGCATCGAAGACCTCACCATTTTGGATTGTATGGGATTCTTTAGTTTGGTTCGGGCTGTTACGAAGACACTGTGTTGGACTGTGAAATCGGCTCAAAAGCCCGTACTCTTAGACATTTCGGCGCCCAAGCACACACATTTGACAAGGCTTTCGTAGGAGTTTTGGGCATTTCCATGTGGTAGTTTTATAACCCTGGTAGTAGGTTGACCATTCTTCTGTACCATGAACGCGAAAAAGCACTCATTATAACCGGATTCATCTCCTTTTTGACCTTTTAAGTGCATGTTATGATGAAGACATGGCGACGGTGATGATGAGGGTGATGAGGGTGACGACGTGAAATGAACCTGATAATGACGCCGAAATTATGAGGTAACCCTCATCGAAAAAGGAAACTCAATTAAGGTGTGTTGCGCAAGGGGGAGATTTTTAAAAAGTGAGAAAATGAAGATAAAAGCGAAGGAAGGAAGAATAAAATAAAAGGAGAAAGAGAGGGAGGGAGGAGGGAGGGTGAGAGAGTGAACGCCCGTGCAGTTACGATAATTCAGCAAAGAAATAAAAAAGGGAAAGAAAAAAAAACGAACAGAAAATAGTGTTCTAATGATGATGAAGGGATTCCGTTAAGGTGGACTAAAATAATTCACCCGAAAATAAATAAAATAAGAAAAATAGAAGGGAAGCAGAAAAAGAGGAGACAAGCAATAATGATAAGAACGAAAAGGAGCGAGTGAGAGAGAGAGAGAGAGAGAGAGAGAGAGAGAGAGAGAGAGAGAGAGAGAGAGAGAGAGAGAGAGAGAGAGAGAGAGAGAGAGATACAGAAGCACTAAACAGGCAAGAAGCGAACGAAGAAAAGGGAAGACAGAAAAACACACAAGAAGAAAAAAAGTAATGAATAATGGAGGAGGAGGAGGAGGAAGAACAGGAAGAGGAGAATAATGATACAGCTTAATAATAGTAAAAGTAATGAAAATAAGGAAGGGAGCGCGTAAAATAAAAGCCAACCGCGAACTGCTGGGGGAAGATAATAATGAGGACGAACCATAACAGGGAAAAGAAAATATGAAAGAGGACGCAAAAATACCGAGGAGAGAGAGAGAGAGAGAGAGAGAGAGAGAGAGAGAGAGAGAGAGAGAGAGAGAGAGAGAGAGAGAGAGAGAGAGAGAGAGAGAGAGAGAATAGCTTAGTAGTAGTAGTAGTGTAGTAAGAGTAATATTAGTAGTAGCAGTAAAGACAACGGTAACAGATTTAAAATAATAAGCGACAGGGAATATCAGAGAGAGAGAGAGAGAGAGAGAGAGAGAGAGAGAGAGAGAGAGAGAGAGAGAGAGAGAGAGAGAGAGAGAGAGAGAGAGTTTCCGCGTCCTGAACTAGGAAACACTTTTATTACACTCCTTCTTCCCTCCTCCTCCTCCTCCTCCTCCTCTTCCTCCCTTTAGTAAGCCGCACACCTGTAAAATCGCAAACACCTTATTTGAACTCCTACCTGTAGAAGCACACCTGAGAGAGAGAGAGAGAGAGAGAGAGAGAGAGAGAGAGAGAGAGAGAGAGAGAGAGAGAGAGAGAGAGAGAGAGAGAGAGAGAGAGAGAGAGAGAGAGAGAGAGAGAGAGAGAGACCGTTATATCCCTGCGGCGTTTTTTTTTATTTTTTTTTTTTTTTTTTGTCAGTCAGCTTTTTCGATTTTGTTCGTTTGGTTATGCGTGTACAGGCAGTTGATTGTAGTCCTCTTGATGGTGTGTTCTTGGTGGTGGTGTTGGTGGTGGTGGAGGTCGTGATGGTGTAGCGGTGGTGGTGGTGGTGGAGGTTGTGATGGTGTAGCGGGGGTGCTGGTGGTTGACTGGAGTTGATTTTTTTTTTTCCTTTCTTCTGCTCTAGTTTTTCCTTTGTTATGAATTTTTTGTGTTTTAATATTTTTTTCTACCTTTTTACTACTACTACTACTACTACTACTACTACTACTACTACTACTACTACTATTACTACTATTTCTACTACCACTACTACTACTACTACTACTACTACTACTGCTACTACTGCAAGTACTATTACTACCACTACTACTACTACTACTACTACTACTACCACTATTACTACAACTTTTTATTTATTCTTTTTTTCCTCTTCTCCTTGTTCTTCTATTTATATCTTCTCGCTTTTCTTCTTTTAATCATAATCTTTTATTTTTATATATATTTTTTTTTGTGTGTGGTGATTTTTCTTCTTTTTCTTACGCTCTCCTCCTCCCCTCCCCCTCCTCCTCCTCCTCCTCCTCCTCCTCCTCTTCCTCCTCCTCTTGCTCCTCCTCTTTCTCCTCCTCTTCCATCATCGTCTTTATTTCATCTTGTTCTTTTTTTCCCACCTCTGTTTAACACGTTTTTGTTTTTTTCTTGTGATCTGATTGTTCGATTCGAGGCATTGAGTTTACATATTTTTATTCCTCTTTCTCGTCTTCTCTTTTTTTATTGTCGTTTTGGTCTTGTTTTTGTTCTTCATTTTTATTTTATTTTTCCATTTGTTGCTGATGTTCTTTTTCCTCTTCATTTTCTTTTTTCCTTCCTCCTTCTTTCTCTGTTCTCCCTTTTCTTCATTCCTTTTTCTCCCTTTTTCTCATTATTTTTTTCTTCCTTCATTCCGACTTATTTTCCTCCCTTTTCTCATTCCTTCTCCTTACTTTTATTCTCATTCCTTTTCCTTATTCTTTCTCCTCATCTTCCCTCTCCTCATTCTTTTTTCTCCATTTTCCTTCGTCTTCTCCTCACCTTCCTCATTCCTTCTCCTCTTCTTCCTTTTCTTTATTCTTTCTCTTCTTTCTTTTCCTTATTTATTCTCCTTTTCTGCCTTTTCCTCATTTTTTCTTCCCCCTTTTCCATGTTCTTTCTCCTCTTCATAAATACTTTTCAGTCTCTTTTTCCTTTCCCTTATTCCTTCTTCTCTTCTTTCTCATTACTTCTTCTTCTTTTTTTTTTCCTCCACCCCCTTCTCCTGTCTCGAGGCGGCGTGATTTCCAGCAGTTACGCTCAAAATGCCGCCTTGTTTCTGGCTGTTGTTTTGTTATTTTGTATTATTGTTTTTTCATGTATTTCTTTCCTCTTTTTTTCTCTCTTTTTCTCTCGTCCCGTCGTTAGTGATGTTTATGTTGTTGTGGTGATTGTTGTTGTTGTTGTTGTTGGTGGTGGTGGTGGTGGAGTTTTGGTTGCTTCTGTTAGTTTGTGTGTACTTAATCGACTTGTTTACTTTTTTGGCAACCAGTAAACGGCAACCTATAAGTCAATCTCTCTCTCTCTCTACGTCTTCTTTTTTCATCTTCATCCTCTTCTTTTTTCTTCTTCGTCTTTTTCTTTATCATCTACATCATCATCTACATCAGCTTCCATTTTTCTTCTTCTTCTTCTTCTTCTTCTTCTTCTTCTTCTTCTTCTTCTTCTTCTTCTTCTTCTTCTTCTTCTTCTTCTTCTTCTTCTGCTTCTTCTTCTTCTTCTTCTTCTTCTTCTTCTTCTTCTTCTTCTTCTTCTTCTTCTTCTTCTTCTTCTCCTGGAAATGTCACATACTACACCACCTTATCATCATTCTTCAGCTGTTGAATTTTCTCTTCTTGTAAGTCTCATATCGTTGAAGTCGACTAGCTTAAATACATAAGCTTTAAAATGATTGCCTACAAGTAATCATTATAAAAAAGTCAGTAATTTCGCGTCAGGTAAATCAATTAGGCAACAAAGGTGAAAGCAGGTGTGTTGACAATAATCTCATAAACAGCCGGAAAGAATTGACAGCTAGGTAGGAAAAAACTTTGTGTGTATTTTCTATTTAACTAGGTTTTATTTATTGCTTTTCTTGTACACTGATTTGCGCTAAACTCGCTGCGGATCGTTGAATCCTGAGATGTAAAAAGACGTATTAAGTTAATGTAATTCCTCTAATGTATAATATCAACACATATTAAGGTTGTTGGTGGTCTGATTAGGAGTGGACTGGTTCTCTTATCTGCAGGTGTCTGGTGCTTGCGTCCCATTGAAGGGGCTCCATTACCTCAGACCATAATTATGTTGTACGACTATTAAGGTTATTTTTTTTCACTCTCTTTTACAGGTGTGTGTCTGCTGGAGTTTCCCATCGCCTTGTTGTGTGAGGTTGACACTGGGGTGAGTTTTTATTCGTGTTTCCTTATTTTGTTGAGTCATTCTTTGCTCTTATATGGTAACTGTTAAATGTGAGGTTATTATTATTATTTTTTGAGTGGTAACTAATGACCGATTTTCGCACTACTAACTACGCGAAGTCGACGAGGTGACGCGACCGTTTTTTTTTTTTTTTTTTTTTTTTTAACGTCCTTGCCTATTGCGCCGGTAGGCTTCTTCCCGGTGGATCCTGATGGTCGGTCCAAGGCTTCTTCCCGGTGAAGCCTGATGGTCGGTCCAGCCCGTTCTGGCACAGGCGAGTGTTCATAGTGGCGCCTGAAAAATCCCAGCTTGGTGGCACCGGTCGGGGATTGAACTCACGTCCTCCTGAACGCGGGGCCGTCTTGCTATCCGTTCAGCCGCCGCCAATCTATTCTTTCTTAAGCAACCCATGAAAAGAGAGAGAGAGAGAGAGAGAGAGAGAGAGAGAGAGAGAGAGAGAGAGAGAGAGAGAGGCGCGCTGTGATGATTCTGGTTGTAATTCAGTCCGCATTTTTTTTTTCAGCGTCATTGCACAAGGTTAATCAAAATTTTCACCTGCAACTGTTTCTCAATTCATGACACATTCCTCTCTCTCTCTCTCTCTCTCTCTGCTTCATTTGCGAAAGTCGATAAATTTTCACCCTCTCAGCCGTTCCTTGATAATCATGTAAGTAGTAATTGAGCTTTTGAACTCTGGCCCAATCAAGACATTTTCACCACCTCGCCGCGTGTCTGGAGTAGGAGGAGGAGGAGGAGGAGGAATCTGAGCATCGTGTTATGTAACTCATGCCGTCTTTCATCACAAACTCGCTGGCTCCGGCCCAAAGAAAGTTTCCTCACTTGTTGCCTCGCCGCGCCGCCCTCACCGTCACCACCTCACCTCCCTCCTGCCCCTTCCCCGCGCCGTCACCATCCCGACCCCCTCCTGCCTCAGCCCCTTCGCCGCCTCCGCCAAGGTTACGCAAGGCGGGGAGGCGACGAGACGAGCTAATAAGAAGGTTTGAAGGGCACGATCCCCGTTACGAAAGGAGGAAAGCGTGAAGTAATGATGATATAGAACAAGAGCAGGACGAGGTGTGTCATTGCCCCCAACGACCTGTACGATGATTGAGGGCAAGGGGGATTGCATGGAGGAAGTAATGGGGAAAGATGGAGGAAGGGGACCAGCAGGGTAGAGAGAGGGCATGAATGCAAGTGCGGGAATGATGAAGCGGAGGAATGGGCAAGGCAAATAGGAGCAAGAGGGAAAGGAGAGAAAGGATGGAGGTAGGAAGTAGTTGAATGAAGGGGGTTGAGGATCAGGAAGTAGTTGAATGAAGGGGGTTGAGGATCAGGATGTAGGGAGTGAAAGACTTGGAAAGAATATGATGAGGAACGATATGGAAGGAGTGGAAGGAGAGAAAGGATGGAGGTAGGAAGTAGTAGAATGAAGGGGGTTGAGGATCAGGATGTAGGGAGTGAAAGGCCTGGAAAGAATATGAGGAGGAACGATATGGAGGGAGTGGAAGGGCAAGATGAAGAAAGTGAGGAGCGCGTTTGGAGGGACTGGGGCACAGATTGGAGCGGTAACGTTGGGTTCAATCTGCTGCTCATCTCCGTACCACTGGCCCTGGAGCCTACGGTGGGTGAGAACTCATTAACCCGGGACACAGGGCCGGTGCAGCATTCGTGGTACCACAGGTTACACTTCCCAAGTTTCCCCAGGTACCCATTTATCGACCGACCCCAGAGGAAGGATGAACAGCTGGGTGAGCTGCACGCCGACTGCCCAGACAGGGATTCAAATTCAGCCCTGCAGATTCGTAGTAAGGCACGCTAACCTCTGCACCACGGAGGCGAAAGGGGAAGAACAATCAGTGGAGTGGAGTATCATGAATTGAGTGGAGCGGTAGGATGTAGGATGGAAGAAGGGAAGGGGCGGGATAGAGTTAATTGGAGGATGGAGCCCTTGAAGTGGAGTAAGCTGGACCCCTACACTAAATTCTTTCTGCCTTTTCTTTCTCCCTCCGTACTGTCCCTCCTCTTCCTCCATCCTGACCTTTCACTCCCTCCTGTCTGACTTCACACCCTCCATTCTGACCTTCCTTTCACTCCATCCTCCCCATCCATTCACTCCACCTCACATGCCACCCCCCCACCCAATCATTCACTCCATCCTCTTCATCCACTCATTCCACCTCGCCTGTCCATTCCTTCCAGCCCCCCCAATCATTCACTCCATCCGTCGCCATCCTTGACAACAAACCTGACAATCTCCTCCTCCCTCATGGTGGTTAGTGTACCCTGTGGGACACCCCTTTCGGAAGAGAGAAGTGGAAGGGCAAGGGAAAGGGAGAGAAAGGAGTGAGGCCAGAAGCAGCAATTTAAGGAGAGGAGAAGCAGGAAGAAGAAGTAGCACGGATGGAAAGGCAAGAGGGAGGGAGAGGAAGGAGCAAAGGGGAAAGCTGGAGGGAGAAGAGCGAGAGGAACGGCAGCATGAAGAAGTAACAAGGAATCCCAGGAGGAGAGAGGTGAGCTTTTACTGAGGAGAGCAGTGGAAGGGGAAGAGAGGGGGAGATGAATGAGTGAGCGAAGCAGCTGGTAGGTGAAGTCGGGTGAAGAAGTAGCAAAGGGTCCCGCGAGGAGTGCAGTGAACTTTATCTGAGGAGAGCAGTGGAAGGGCGAGAGGGAGGGAGAGGAATGAGTGAAGGGAGAAGCAGGAGGGAGAGAAGACGCAAGATGAAGAAGTGGCAAAAAGTCGCGGAAGGATAGAGGTCAGTTTTCTCGGGGATAGTAGAGGAAGGGCGAGAGGGAGGGAGAGGAAGGAGCGACGGGGAAAAGCAGGAGGGAAAAGAAAGGAGTCACCGGAGTAGCATAATGGAATAGATAGGCAGGACAAAGAAGTAGCAAGGAGTCCCGGGAAGAGAGAGGTGAGCGGGCCGCAGCACCCCGTCACCTGATGAATGGACTCGGCCCCACAGGTAACGCTGAGCCACTGGTCCGGTGTTTAGTTACCAGGATGGGGCGCAGCGGGCTGGGTCTGGAGGCTCACGGGGCAACACTGACCGACGTGTGAAAGAGAATGGGGAGAAAACTATGAAGGAAAGGGAGAAGAAAACAAGGAAGGAGATGAAGGTGGAGGAAAGAGATAAAAAAATGGAGAGTACGGTGAGGGAAAAGAAGAAGAAAACAAGGGAGGAGATGGAGGTGGAGGAAGGAGATAAAAAAAAATGTGGAGGACTATGCATGAAGAAAAGGGAGAAGAGAAAACAAGGAACGAGGAGGAGGAGGAGGCGGCGGAAGAAGGTATGAAAGAAAAAGATATGACAGAGACCAACACTGTCTCTTGCTAGGATGTGACATATAGCTGTGGCAAGGGGGTAGGAGGTGCTGTGCTTGGCAAGGATAAACGGAGTAAGGCCAGGCAAGTCTGAGGAGCGGCTTAGGGGTTGCAGGAGAGTGGAAAGAAGAGACGTACCAGGCGAGGAGGGGCGGTCGACAAAGAGGGCGGGACGGAGGGAGGGTTTGGTCCTGGACGGTCGCCAGAAGTTATCGTCGGGGCTGGAGGTGCCGAGGTACGCATGCCGCTCCTCCTCCTGTCTGCTGGCGGTGGCCGCGGCGGGGCTGATACATGCCTCTGCGTCCGGCCCGTGTCGTGAACATGGCGCCCGGCCCTGCGTACATACCGCCGCTGCTACCTAACGAGGGGCAGTGCCAAGGAGAGAGAGAGAGAGAGAGAGAGAGAGAGAGAGAGAGAGAGAGAGAGAGAGAGAGACTTTTAAAGACCCGACAAACTGACAAACAGGAAGAAGTAAAGACAGAGCGTTATGACTTGCTTCCCACATTCCTTACCGGTTTGTTAGGGCATCACGGTGTGTGTGTGTGTGTTTGTATGTGTGTGTGTGTGCGCGCGTGTGTGTGTGTGTGTGTGTGTGTGTGTGTGTGTGTTTTGTAGAGTCATGCAGGCCTTTCTTTGGATTTTTTTCCTGCTGCCTGTTGAGCCCCTCCAGGCGGCGAGCATCGTGTAGACTCAAGCGTTCTTCACCCATGCCTCAGCATCCAACGGGGGTATCGAACCAGGCACGTGGAACTGTTGATAAAAACCGTCTGAAAAATACAAATAAACCAATGAACAGTTTCGTGCTCTATCGGGTGACTGACGAACTGGTAACTGCAAGACTAAGAGATTGGCTAACATGATACTGGAGGTTAAAAGCCGGTAGAAGCAGAGGCTAACACTGAAGAAAGGATTAATTAGGAAGTATTGAGGCAAGATAGAGAAATTGTGGTGCTGCTCAGTCCACCAGCTCCAGCACCGCCACCACCACCACCCTTGGAAGAAAAAAAAAGAAACTCCAACTGATACTTCATCTTAAAATACCACCACCATCACCACAACCACCACCACCATCAATACCACCATTACCAACACCACTGTGACCACCCTCAGCATCACCCTTACCCCCACCAAGACCAAAATCAACACCACCGCTACCACCACCACCACACCTTGACCACAACCAGCACCACCACCATCACCAAAACCACCACCACCACCACCACCATTACCTCCACCTCCAGGGACTCGCATACCACCCAGGCTTTCATCACTAACACTGCTTAACATGGCGATTTTATATGCTATGTGATCAGTGGAAAATTCCTCTGCCCTTTTTTTTCCTCTTCCTCTTCTCCCTCCGCCTTCAACACACAAGCCTGGTCTCGCCTTTTTTTTTTTCTTCTTTTCTCTCGGTTCGTTCCTCCCTTCCTTTCTTCTCTTCCTTCCTCCTTTTCTGCTTTATTTACTTACTTCTTTCGTTTTATCTTCCCATGCACAGGAAAAAAAAAATGGTTGATGACTCAGAAATACCGCACATGTTCTAAGCATTACTTGGTGGACATGTTGAAATAAGAGAAAGATCATTTTTTTTTTTAGTTTGTGCCACCTCATGCATCCATCCTCCTCCCCTCCGTCCACTGCTGCCTACCTCCTCTTGTTTTTCATCTCCTTTTTTCGTCCATGCTCAAAACTTTCTTTCTCCTGCTGTCCCTCCTAATAATTCGTACCTACCTACCTACCTACATTCTCCTCCTCCTCCTTCTTTTGTTGCTGCTATTCTTCCTTCTATTTTTTTTTTCACTATCGTAAACCTCTTATTTTCTCCCTTCGCCTCTCTCCTTGCTTTTTTGTATACTTCCTAACTTTCTTTTTTGCCCTTCCTTCGTCTGCTTTTCCTTCCGTATTTTGTTTGTCTTCCTTGCTTTTACCTTTTAATTTCCTTTTTGATTTCTTTCCCTCCTTCCTTTCTGCCTGTCTCACTTCGTTAATTCATTTTCTCCATCTTCCTCACCCCCTTTTTCACTACTTTCCTTCCTTCCTTGTTTCTTTCCTTCCTTTCTTCCTTCGTTGTTCCTCCCTCCCTCCTTTATTTCTTTCCTTCATTTTTTCCTCCTTTCCTTACAACTTTCCTTCTCTCCTTCCTCCTACCTTCCATCCCTTCCTTCCTTCTTCCCTTCCTTCCTTTCTCCCTTTCCTTCCTTCCTTCCTTCCTTCCTCCCTCCCTCATGCTTTCTCTCTCAATCTCTGAACGAGCTGATCTCTCTCTCTCTCTGTATTTATTTGTTTAACTATATTTTTATCTCCTTCCTCACCCTTGACACACACACACACACACACACACACACATGCTCGTCAGCACACCTCATGACCTCACAGCGGGGCAGGAGGTCAGACGCCGCCCTGCGTGACTCGGGTATGCGGAGGTCATGGCCGCGTGACCTCGAGGTGACTTGCTTTAGGGGCGCTGGGCCACACACACACACACACACACACACGCACACACACACACTCCATGTATACTTGCTCGCATTCTTTCCTCTTTTCTCTCCTCCTTTCTTTTTTTTTTTTCCTCTCCATCCTTCGTTCTTTCTTCTTTATTCAATCAACTGCTGCTTCTTTCTTTCTTTTCCTTTCTTTTGTTCATCATCCATCAAACTCACACACACACACACACATATAACACACACACATTACCATGGTTTGATTGATGTCCCAAATGAGGCTCGTGATCCATGTGGGTGTGGGTGTATGTGTGTGTGTGTGTGTGTGTGTGTGTGTGTGTGTGTGTGTGTGTGTGTGTGTGTGTTTGAATGACCCACTTTCTTTTTTCTTCTATCTTTTTTCTTCTAAGTTATGCATGAAAGATGTTAACAAGCGGAGAAAATTGGGGTTACAGTTATTTCGCTATTTTTTTTTTCCTTTCACATCTGTACTCGTTGTGTGTGGGTGTGCAAATTAACGTTGCTTTACGTTCATATTAACTTTAATGATTCGTAAAAAATAAAATATATATGTAGAAAGACGATCCAAGACATTTTCTTTTTCTGATTATTTATTTGAACTGAATCAGAAGGAGGAAGACGAAAAGAGAGAAAAGTAGGAGCAAAAGAAAACAAAGATATATATTAAAAAAAGATGAAAACACTACTACCACTATTACTACTTCTACTACTATTACTCTACTCCTCCTCCTCCTCCTCCTACTACTACTACTACTACTACTACTACTACTACTGCTACTGCTGCTGCTGCTTCCACTAATATTTCCACTTCTAATACTTATAATAATAGTAAAATAAAGCAAAATTTAGAATAACGAAAAGATAAAAAAAAAAAATAGGAGGAAGACGAGTAGTAAGTAGTGAGGGAGGAGGAAGACGAGAAGGAAGAGGAGGAGGTGGAGGAGGGGAATGGTGATGTGAGGTTTAGAGACGCCTGAAGAACATGACTTTGGGGTTCTCAGTGGTCTTGTTTACTCTGTGGCCTCGGGGGGTCGTGTGGCTGAGGAGGAGGTGTGATTGGCGGAGGTAGTGGTGGTGAGGGTGGTGGTGTTGTGGTGAGGGTGTTGTTGGTGTGGTTAGCCTGGTATGGTAACGGTGGTGATGATAAGATGATGAGGTGGAGGAGGTTGCTGGTGTGGTGAGTTTAATTTCGTGGTTGGTACTGGTGGTAGTGGTGGTGGTGGTGGTTGGTAAAAGTGTAGATAGTGTAGGGTAGTGTTTTAGGGTTAAGAATGAGTCTTGTTTAAGGTTTGGTGGTGAATGTGGTGGTTAGAAGACGGTGTTAGGGAGCGTTGTGTAAGGTTTTGGTGGTTAATGCGGTGGTTAGAGGTAAAGATATTGTTAGTGTTAGGGCTGAAAGTGAGTGTTGTATAATGTTTGGGTTGTTGGTGATGGTGGTCGATGTGGTGGTTTGTAGAGGTATAGTGTTAGTGTTAAGGCTGAAAGTGAGTGTTGTTTAAGGTTCTGGTGTTGAGTGTGGTGGTTAGTCGAAGATGGTGCTGGGGTAGTATTAGGGCTAGAAGGTACTTTTTTTTCAAGGTTGATGGTGATTGTTATAGTAGTGGATGTGGATTTCATGTTGGTGATTGTATGCTGTCGTGTGGTCCCCCGGAGCTCTTAGCCTGCAGTAGTTCCCAAACCAATGGTCGCGACCCAAATGAGGGTCGCTGGAGGGTTTTAAAAATATATATATATATATATATATATATATATATATATATTATATATATATATATCTATATATATATATATATATATATATATATATATATATCACACAATAAAGGCCGATTTTTAAAAAATTATAGGACAAATTTTGATTATTCAATAACGTAGTTAAATTACTTCAGTAGGACAGCATGAAGATTCTCCTAGAGCAACATAGTATAATTCTCTTGGTAATAAATTCTACATGTTCACGCATTTAGGGTCGCTAGGTCAGGTCCAGACTGTACTCAGGGTAGCAACCAGAAAAAAAATGGAAACCACTTCTCTAAGGTGAAGCATTTTCATGAATCACCCACCAGACATCCAAGATAGTCATTCTGATATACCCAAGGCAGCCATTTTATATTTTATATTTTTATTATTTGGTTTATGTGGAGGGAAAGTCAGAGAGAGAGAGAGAGAGAGAGAGAGAGAGAGAGAGAGAGAGAGAGAGAGAGAGAGAGAGAGAGAGAGAGAGAGAGAGAGAGAGAGAGAGAGAGAGAGAGAGAGAGAGAGAGAGCAGGTACAAAACAGCCGTGATTCCACCTCTTGCCTCACGACGTTGTGCTGTTGTAATTACAGTAACAAGGTAGAAATTAGGCACCACAGGAAAGGCTACAGCCAGAGGCTTCAATAGCTGACTGACTAGCGGAATGACTGATACACTGACTGAAAGATTGCATGGTTATATATATGAGTCTGACTAAATAAATGGCTGATTGATTGACTGACAGGTTGACTGGCTGATACACTTGCAAAGATTGAACAGCTAAATATATGACTGACTAAAAAACTGACTGACTGATTGACTGACTAAATGAGTGACTGACCAAAGAACTGACTTGACTGATTGACTGTTTGAATGACTGACTGACTAAATAACTGACTGACTGATTGAATGACAGACTAAATACCTGACTGACTGATTGAGTGATTAAATGACAGACTGTCTAAATGACTGACTGACTGATTTACTGACAAAATGATTTACTAGATAACTGACTGACTGACTGACTGACCAAATGACTGATTAGATAACTGAGACTGACTAAATATCTGACTGACTGATCAACTGACTAAATGACTGACTGACTGACTTATTGTGATAGGTGAATGAACTGCTGCAACTCACTGACCGACCCGCAGACAGACAGACAGACGCATTGACGAATTGGAGAAGTTGACACCAACACAGAAAACAAAGAAACAGGGATGGATAGACAGACAGACAGACATATCAGCTCGCCTATTGACTGACTAACAGACAGACTAACTAACAGACATTTAGGCAAAAGAAAAGCTGACAAAAGTACAAATTAGCTGATTGATTTAATGACTCTTACTACAGACTGACTGGGTGACGAACAGAAAGACAGGTAAACGGAAAGATAAACAGTAATAGTGGTAGTAGGAGTGGTAATTTTAGCTGTAGTAGTAGTAGTAGTAGTAGTAGTAGTAGTAGTAGCAGCAGTAATAGTGGTAGAGAAAAAAAGTTAAGAAAAATGTTGAATAGAATCTTGTTATTTTTTTATCTTTACATTTCTTTCAGTTTTGCGTGTTGTTATAAAGTTTTCACACCTCTTCACGCGTTGAAGAAAATGTTACGAGTAAATTGCACGGGGCTGACGTTTGTTGAGTGTACCGAAGTAATTGTGTGGATGACGCTTATAAAACAGTGAGATTTGAAATGTTTGTTTTCGTGTGTGTGTGTGTGTGTGTGTGTGTGTGTGTGTGTGTGTGTGTGTGTGTGTGTGTGTGTGTGTGTGTGTGTGTGTGTGTGTGTGTGTTCTCTTTATTTATTTTAGTTATTATGTATATAAAAAGAAGATTAGAAATAAAGGAACGGCCACGGGGATCGTTTTCCCAATATATCTTGCCATTATCCTCCTTGTGAAATTACACCACCACCTCCACCACCATCACCACCACCACCACCACCACTCACTGGACTTCCCGCAGAGACACCGTAACGAACACCACCACCATCACCACCTTAGCCAACACTTCTAACAATAATAACACTCACAAATACATTTAGACTCAGCCATTTACATCACCACCACCATCATCATCATCATCAACAACAACAACAACAACAACCACAACAATGACACTCACAAATACATTTACTCAGCCATTTCCATCACCATCACCACCACCACCACCACCACCAACAACAACAACAACAAAAATAATAACACTCACAAATACATTTACTCAGCCTTTTCCATCTCCACTACCAACACCACCACCACCACCACCAACACCACCACCAACAACAAAAATAATAACACTCACAAATACATTTACTCAGCCTTTTCCATCTCCACTACCAACACCACCACCACCACCACCAACAACAACAACAACAACAATTCTTTTGTTATTTATATTGAAACCCCCAAAATAAACAAGTGGCAGTTAAAATATATTATGTAAAAGGGCTGAAATATAATGGTTGTAATAATAATAATAATAATAATAATGAT
The DNA here is from genome assembly GCF_024679095.1 of Eriocheir sinensis. Taxonomy (NCBI): domain Eukaryota; kingdom Metazoa; phylum Arthropoda; class Malacostraca; order Decapoda; family Varunidae; genus Eriocheir; species Eriocheir sinensis. The sequence continues at coordinate 78,439 of NW_026111753.1, read as the reverse complement.
AATAATAATAATAATCCATTTTCGTGTATCTCCCCTCATCGTACGTATATCTGTTTGTTGAATAATTTCTCCGTTTGCTTGTCATCCTGTTTTGTATGTTTAATCTCGGCTGGTTTCATCATTTTCCTGGACCGGACAGATATTCTTGTCTTTATATTTTCCTGTCGGTTATGGTGAACGCTGTAGCTGTGGACAGAGTAGTTGAATGACGAAGAAGTGGCGACATACATCTCTATTTGGTACCCTGATTTCTTGTTGTCATTTCTACTGTTGTTTTTCCGTAATTTTTGTTGATGCATTTGTCATTTTTGTTCTTGATGTTGATGTGTGCGATGATGATAGTGTCTTGTTGCGGCTGTTCTTTTTGTCGCTATTGTTGTCATTAGTGGGGATCGATAAGCTGTTTGTTGTTATTTTTGTTGTTGTTGTTGTTGTTGTCGTCGATGATGATAGTGGTAGGAGAGTTGTTCACTATAGTACTTTTTTGTGTGTTCGTATTGGCAGTGGTGATCGTGGTGGTGGTTACGGAGGTGATGGTGATAATGGTAATGGTGATTGTGGTGGTATTGGTGGTAGAGAGGATGGTCATAGTGGTGGTGATAGAGGTGGAGGTTGTGGTTGTGGTAATAGTGATAGTGATGGTTTTGGTGGCTGGAGGTAGTGGTGGTGATAGTGGTGGTGGTAGTGGAGGTGGTGGTAGTGGAAGTGGTAGTGGTAATAGTGTTGGTGATGGCTTTGGTGACTGGGGTGGTGGTGGTGGTGGTGGTGGTCATGGTGGTGGTGGTGGAGATGAGGTGGCACTGGTGGTGGTAGTGGTGGTGGTAGTGAAAGTTCTTGCTTTGTTAACGATAATTTTTCCTCTATTAACAAAGATATTAAATTTATTAGTGTCAAATTATCCTGAAATGATAAACTGAGGTCGTCTTCCTCTTGACAAAATGTACTGACTAGAATTGCCATCCAAGCAAAGATTTAGGATTTTTTTTTTATTTATACAAAGAGATCGTGAACAAAATTGTATAGTTATCTTCATCACCTTTGACCTCTTTCTTCCTCTGACATATTTTCTTTCTCTTCTACTTTCTCGTTCCCTTCCTCTCCTATTCCCCCATCATCGTCCTCTTCTTGTTCTCCCTCCTCTTCCCCCACCCCCTATTCATTTATTCATTACTAACTCGCATATCTATTCATCTCTCCAACTGTCTCTTCATGCTGGTGTTTCCTTTCCGTCTTCTTCTCTTCATTTTCTTTATTTTTTTTCCTTCACTGTTTGCAGCACACTGTTTGCAGCACATTATCTTAGTATTATTTGTTCTTTCTTCTTCCTTCGCTGTCTCATCAATTCATCTCTGCAACTCACATGTCTATTCATCTTTCTTACAACTTTATATTTTCTCTTCATCTTGCTGTTCCTTTTCTTCTCCTCCTCGTCTTTCTTGTGTTCGTCTTTATCTTCCCTCACCATCTCCCTAATTGAATTCTGGACCTCATATTTATTCATCTCTGCAATTCTGTATATTCTTTTCTCCATTCTACTGCGCCCTCTGTACCTCCTTGTCCTCTATCTCCTCCTCTTGTTCATCTTTCTTTACCGTAGCTACGTATCTCTTCCTTTTGAAAATCATCTCTGCAACTCATATGTCGAAGAGTACTAACACAACAAAAATTAGTTTCATACGTCTGAGGAAGTTAAAATTGTCTCTCCCTTCTCTCTTTTCACTACCACCATGCTGTTGCACACAAAATCTACGCGTGTCCTTAACGTTCAGTATATATATATAGTAAATAGAAATCGATAAATAGTAAACAGACTCAAATTATAGGTATTACTATTGAATTATATGTTTACGGAGAGTTAATACAGGTAATTCAAACAGTTTCGCAAGACATGAAACATTTTTAATTGTCACGCAAGAAAGTGTATCACTGAAAAAGATAATAATACAGAAAGGAAAAGCAATACTCGCATCGTTAAAAAAAATATATATAATACGACAACATCCAGGAGACGCGTGAATATGACGGTGGTAAAGCGGTTTTGAGTGTGAGAGGGAAAAAAATGTAATAGTCTGAATGTGGAATGAAGTTGAAAGGCTCAAAAATATATATATACTCAGCATGCGAAATTATTTATGTCATTGCATATTTTACTCGACATGGTGAAATACGGAAAAAAAAATTAGTTGTATCACTAGGATTTTTTTTGTCGGTGTCGCATGAAGTGTAACCACTCGAGACTGATGACGACAGTATATTGGCAGGAGATGGAGACACTTGGTTAAGAAAAAATGCAAATGTAATACTCACGTGAGACTCTTGAAGGGATCACCTGAAATACTGTGCTGTTAAAAAAAGGACGAGAAAAAAAATGCCACTTGTAATACTCTGACTCATAGGCGACTTTACCTATTCATTCTCCTTGTGGCTCAGGTGTGTGTGTGTGTGTGTGTGTGTGTGTGTGTGTGTGTGTGTGTGTGTGTGTGTGTGTGAAATGAATGGTGATAATGGTACAGTTGATGGCAGGGGTTTTAGGAGCAGAGTGAACACAGATTTGGTCGTGATGGTAATGGTGGTGATCATGTTGGTAGTATTGGGGAGGGAAGGGGAAGGTCTTAACCGAGGGGGGAAGGGGAGATTGGTAGGTAGTAGATATAAAGGAAAAGTGATAGTAGTAGTAGTAGTAGTAGTAGTTGTTGTTGTTGTAAAAGTAGTTGTATAGAGTAGTGGATGTAGTAGCAGCAATAGTAGCAGCAACAGTTGAAATAGTTGTAGTAACAGCAGTAATGTAAAAAAAAACTATTAGTAACCTTCCTATTGATGGCAGGGTAGTAGTCATAAGAGTGGCATTAATAATAGTAATAGCAATAGTGGCAGCGGTAGCAATGGTGTTGAATTGGTGGAGGCGGTGGTGGTGATGGATGGTGCAGGAGATAGTGATGGAGTTATCGGTGGTGTTGGGCCGCGTTGAGGCTTATAACAGTGCAACATTAAGGCCGTCGGATAATACCTTGTTCTCTTAATGACTCTGTGATGGAGCGAAGCGGAGCCCGAACCAGGAGTTAATCCATCCGGTTTTTCGTTGTGAAATTTTGTTACGCGGTGAAGGGAGGCAGAGAGGGAGGGGGGTAAGGGAGGGGTCTTGATTGACAGTAAAAGGTGTGTGTGTGTGTGTGTGTGTGTGTGTGTGAGAGAGAGAGAGAGAGAGAGAGAGAGAGAGAGAGAGAGAGAGAGAGAGAGAGAGAGAGAGAGAGAGAGAGAGAGAGAGAGAGAGAGAGAGAGAGAGAGAGAGAGAGACGCCATAAAAAAAGTATTTCAGGAACAATGGAGAAAAAAATAAAAATCTTAGAGGGACAAAAAAGGGAGGAAGGGAAGATAAGAATGAAGGAGGGATAACATAGAGAACAGAGTAAAGGTGAAATGAAAGGGTACAAGGAGGAAGGAAAAAGACGGGTTAAGGAAGAGAAGGAAGGAAAGAAGGAAGTAAGAGAGGAACGATAGAAGTATAGGAAGGAAAGAACCGTAGAAACGTGTCAGGGAAAAAGAAAATGGGGAAAAAAATGTGTTTGAGAGAGAGAGAGAGAGAAAGTGGGGGGAGAAAGGTAAGAAAAAAAATGATGACTAGGATATTTTCCACCTACAAGGAACCAGGGAAAGCGAGGTGGGTTGGGCGCAGAGCATGAGGAAAAGGAGGAGGAGGAGGGTAAAGAAAGAGAAATGGAAGGAGGAAGTTGTCTTAATGAACCATAACCGAGCTCCATAAAGTCGCTCATGAACCTCCCCCAAGTACGTTACCCCTCGCTCTCTCTCACATTTTTTTCATCTTTTTCCTTACATCCCATCTTCCCTTCCTTCCTTTCCTTATACCTCTCTTTCCTCTCTTCTTTTTTCCCCTCCTTTTACTCCCATTTTCCTCTCTCTTTATATCCTTTTCTTTCCCTCCCTAAACCCCTTCTTTATTTTATTTTCCTTTCCGTTTTTCTTTCCCTTATTCCTTTTTTTTCTGGACCTTCAATTTTCTTATCCGTATTTTCTCTTAAGGTGTCCATATTTTCTTCTTTTTATTTTCTCTCTCTCTCTCTCTCTCTCTGCACCTAAATACCTTTACAATCTACGCCATTAAGAGTATAATAAGTGATGTCTAATTAGATAAGGAGTCATTACGTAATGGCGATTGAGATAAGCAAGGAATTACTTCACATGATGAATGCGCCACTATAAACACTTGCCTGCGCCATGACGGGCTGGGGCCGAATACCATCCAGGTCCCTCAAGCAAGTCTACCGGCGCTATAGGTTCAGACAAAAAAAAAAAAAAATAATAATAAATAAATGAATAAAAGAATATGCGGAAAGTGATGGCAGGAGACAAGTAGAAGACAGAAGTACGGTAAAGAGTGCAAAGTGAGACTGGTTACGTTGCAGGGACGAAGGAAGATGGCTGTACGAGTATATGCTCAGAGATGGACGGATTGGATAGATATGTACAGTCGTGTTATACATGTAGATAGAATGGTAAGCTAATGGTTCAACAAATAAAGGAATAAGCCGGAGAGAGAAGAGAGGAGAATATTACAACGGACTTATTGCTTCGGGAACATGCAAAAATTAAGGGAGTGAAAAGCATTACGAACATGACTAGAAGGATAAGCTGAGATGGTTCCGTCCTGATATGAGAAAAAAAATCCGTGGAGCATATTAAAATAACCCCGGAGATCACCTGTTTAATTAAGGTAGCACATCGACGATTGGACAGAGAGTAAGGTGGAGAGATGGACTTCAGGTGTAGATGCAAGAGAGAGAGAGAGAGAGAGAGAGAGAGAGAGAGAGAGAGAGAGAGAGAGAGAGAGAGAGAGAGAGAGAGAGAGAGAGAGAGAGAGAGAGAGAGAGAGAGAGAGAGAGAGAGAGAGAGAGAGAGAGAGAGAGAGTGGACAATACTAATATGAGGAGACACGTGAAAGGCATCAGCCCCAGACTCTAGGGTCACAGGGAAAGATGGGTAATGGGTGAATGAGTTTTAACTGATGGATGGATAGATTGATGGATGATGAGAGAGATGAGTGAATAGCATGCATAAGTGATAGACAGTTGAGTGTATAATTAAGATAGTAAAAGGCATCAACCCCAGACTCGAGGGACGTGACAAAAGAAGGTTAATAGTTGAATGAATTTACTGGTGGATGGATTGATGAGTGGTTTAAGGATTCATGGACGAGTGAATATCCTAAGTGATAAATATTTGGGCGGATAATTAGAAAAAGTGAATGGCGTTAATCCCGAAAGAAGAAAAGTAATGGGTGGATTACTTAACTGATGGCTGGTTGCACGGGCAGATAGATGAGTGGGTAACTGGTACAATAAGTAGTAGACAGTGTGGTAGGTAATTAGAATAACCAGCCAGAAATCACGCAGTCGCTTAGCCAGTGCTTGAAAAAAAAAACATAGAAAAAAACGTAACACAAAATCACTCATTCGTCCTCTAATACTGTCAGTCTTCACGTCATTGATGATAATTATTATTGTTCAGCGCAGTGCAGTCGGCGATGCTTTTGTAATTTAAACACACCTGATTTGTTGTTGTTTCACCGCCTTTTTTTTCAGCGGGTTCAAAGGGGATTTCATTTTATCTATTCATTGTTATTATTATTTTTTACACTTTTTTAGCTTCAAAGAGGATTTGCCATACAAAGAAGCTTTCGAAATTTACATGAATTAATGCGCGACGTAACTGACAAGTGACATTTACTTAATTAAGCAGCACATATATTATTTATTTTTTTCAGCGCGTGTTTAACTAGGGCTGAAAAAAACTGGGGTGGAGAGAGAGAGAGAGAGAGAGAGAGAGAGAGAGAGAGAGAGAGAGAGAGAGAGAGAGAGAGAGAGAGAGAGAGATTTGTTGTTTCAGTGTTCGTAATCCGTTATAACGCAGCGAACAAAGAATTCTCATTATCAACACCGGCAAGACTTATTGTGGGCGTAGGAATATATTAAATTAACAAATAAGTCTAAACTCTCTCTCCACCCACCCACGCACGATTCGATGCGTGGAAACGTGAAACTCAGCATGCATATTTTATCTTTTTTTTCTTTTTTTTCTAACAGCTGAAGGGCACACCGAAAGTAATAAACAAACAAGAAAATAAAATTACATAAAATAAAAAAAAGGCAAGACAAAAAAACTCGCATGGTCTGAGTGAAATTATTTTTTCTCTGTTTTCTCGTGTGTTTGCCACTCTATAATTAATTGTATGTGTATGTATACGCCATGGACTTGCAGTATGCATAAAATTTGTATAGTATCCACATGTTTAGTATTCATTATTTCAGAATTTAGTGTTTTTCAGTGATTTTTTTTTTTTTTTTCATTACTGCAAATCAGGCAGCTCAAGGATGAAAAAAGGAGAGATAACCGTGTATATGTATATCAAACAAATTCGTTTAGTTTGTTAAAGTCAACTAATCCCCGCTCCGCGCAGCCCTTCCACCAGCAACGGAATAGAACCTTTTCCAGCATCAACGGAACACATTCAGCTTGAAGTGGAAACAGGGCGCGGCGTGCCTGTAGACCGGCCAAAGGTGTACAGGATGGGGAAGGGGGAAAACTCTCGTGTGCAGTTAATTTGGACAGTTATAATACATATACTTGTAGGAGTGCCTTGAGACATGAGAAACAAGAGGACTTCACACACACACACAAAAAAAAAAAAATCTCAAGGTTTCCGTAGCGTCATGAGTAACAGGTAACCGCCACTGAAAATGTTTAGTCTCGTAAAGAATACTTTTTTTGTTGCCATCAGTGCGCAGGTGTAACAAACAATACTAATTGGATGCCAAGCGTTCTTGACACAGGATTTCCCACACACCCCAAAAATGCACAGTTAATTCAGAGTGAATGTTTGTCAGTCACATTCTGCACCCGTTACCTGTTTGGCCACGCGCGCTGTGTAGGAGAGGCTCGGGACGCGGCTGTGGGACCGTCGGGTTTAGGAAATCAGTTAGGAGAGGGGTCACATTGCCACGCCAACAGTCAGCCTCCCCGACCACAGCCTTCACCGCGCCGAGCAATGAAGAAGCTCCGTTGGCCGGCGCCGACATTTTTTTTTTTCTAGAACCTTTCTTGATGGTCTGTTCACATGGAATTTCCAACATAAGAATAATAATGAGTATTAGTGTTCTGCATATCTTCAGAATAACGGGTTTCAAGATGTCCCTCAGTTCTCAGTTTATCGGAGGAGCAAGCTGTAGATTTTTTTTCTTTTTTTTCATGTGAAGCCCCAGATCTGTCTGAACTGTACAAAAAATGTGTAATGTAAAAAGGCTTAACCGCAATGATAATTCTTGTTGGCCGGGAAATGAGGCCGCGACACGCACGCTTTCTGGAGAGATTGATATTATAAATGCACCGGCGCTGCCCCATTGTGCTCGGCGGCCATTGTTTTAGGCCGCGTGTGCCTCCCGTGGCGCATCCCCACCATTGTTCGAGCGATCATGCAAATCAGCTATTAAGTATGAGTCCGCAGTTTTTGTTCGTATGTTTAAGCCGATTAGGCGGATTTTAAGTATTAATATTGTCGTGCTTTCTTTGTTGCAAGACCACCCAAGGGAACGAGATCTAACAAATGAAGCTCAGAAGTCTTTTTACACAACAAGGGCTGTATTTTGCTCATTTGTGATATTACTGTGTTATTCTCCCTTTGTTGTACGCTTGGTGGCGCAAGGGTTGAGCTCCACAGACGTTCAAACAGGTGATTTAGAGAGGATTCGAGATTCTATATTGGCTGGTCTCATTATTGTGTGGCTTTGAATTAGTGGTCGCCCTGTTGCCGTTATATGTATCGGTTGGTTTAACCCCTTGAATGCGGATTTCCTACAGTTAGACCTCACCAAGATACTGGAATGGAGCAAAAAGCAGCTGTTACAATTCAATGAAGAAAAATGTAAAGTCCTGCACCATGGGAGGGGATATCCAGCACACCAATACCACATGGGAAACACTCCACTATCCACCACAGAGGCTGAGAAAGACCTGGGAGTATAATGTTACCAGGCTACCAGGGAAGGCCAAATCCATGCCAATCGCAGCGGACGGGTTAAGATTCACCTGACAGGAAGACGTGCAAAAACGTTCAAGACAGAGATGACTTAGAGAGTATATTTAGACACGACTCTGGCTGTCTTATTGTGGCCGTGATATTTATCGGATGTATAAAGATGCACCAGGCAGGAAAGAGGGGGAGGAAGTTCTGGAAACGTTCGACAGATGGCGTTAAATTGGCTTAGACCGAGATTATGGGCCAGTTCGACAGTCCAACCCAGCCATTGTAAGCGCCCAAACCAAGCTATATTCTCCACAATGATCCGTTATTTTTACTCAATATCAGATACAAGAGAGATTTCCTGTGTGGTTTCCTATAATTTCCTCCTTTTGGTATCAACGCCAAACACTAGACAAGGAATTTTCGTAGTATTTCGTGTTTGGTTGGGGAGCTCACAAACTTGCTGTATATTAGGCACAACGCTGACTGTCTTTTTGTTGTAGCTTGTGGTTCCTCAGCTGTCTTGATATTTCTCAGACGGAAAGCGACATCGAATCAAGTCGTCAGTAAATCGTATTAGACCATCATTTATAACTTGACTCAGTGCTAGCTTGTCTTTCCATGCAACACGAGACACTACCTGAAGACTTACACGTTTTCTGAATGGGAAACTTTGGGACAATTAAAAGCATATAACGTTCTGGCAGTGATGTAAGATGTCCGATTATTATTTTTTATCCAATGATCGTTTTAACAATAGAACTGATAGTGTAACCTTTTTTTAAACATCTAATGCCCTGCAGTTAAGTATTCCACTAGTGAATAATGCACGTTCGATGCCCTCATATATATGCCTTAAAAAAATTATTGGTTTATCAAGGCCGAAACTTAACTACACTAGATGCTTAGTAATGTGTGTGTGTGTGTGTGTGTGTGTGAGAGAGAGAGAGAGAGAGAGAGAGAGAGAGAGAGAGAGAGAGAGAGAGAGAGAGAGAGAGAGAGAGAGAGAGAGAGAGAGAGAGAGAGAGAGAGAGAGAGAGAGAGAGAGAGAGAGAGAGAGAGAGAGAGAGAGAGAGAGAGATTCAGTTTCAGCCGCTATTCAGTCAGTATCGCTCACTCATCATTCACTCACTGATGCGACCATACTCTTTCACTCCCTCACTCATCTGCTCACACTCACTCACTCACTGGCTGTAAAATGACCTGAGCGGCGCCCCCTCAGGCACTCCCCCCGCAGGCACTTCTCCGCGCCCTCAGCCAGTGCTCGGGGCCGCAGAGTCTTTGCCGAGTGCTGAAAAAATAAACAGATCAATGCCAAGACATAAGTCATATCAAGGGATCCAACGCTCCTCTCCAGACACCCTTGCCAGCACAGATCGCAGCCTTAGTATACCGGGCAACACACACACACACACACACACACACACACACACACACACACACACACACACACACACACACAAATAGGTCAATAGATAGATAAGCAATGATAGATATATGTTTATATAGGTGAATAAATAAATAATCAAGTATATAAGAGAAGACTGAGTAAGAATGATGAGTAGAATATCAGAGAAAACATATGAGGCAGGAAATGAGTCACTTGAACTTGCTTAACGGAAAAATACAAGGCGAAATAAGGAGAGAAAAAAATAGATGGTTATGATGAAGGATTAAGATGAAGGGTTAAGAGAAACCAAGGTGATGTATAGAAAAAAAAATGATGGCACTGAACTTTGATGAGCAGAATATTGAGAGAGAGAGAGAGAGAGAGAGAGAGAGAGAGAGAGAGAGAGAGAGAGAGAGAGAGAGAGAGAGAGAGAGAGAGAGAGATCACACAAGTCAAAATATCGTCATGGGGTAATTGTCAAACACAACACTCCTTCTTTTAATCATATTACTAGATCATCATCATCATCATCATCATCATCATCGTCGTCATCATCATTTCACTTACGGCAACACACAGTAAAGTCAAGGAAGGTGTTAAAAAAATCCTCACCTGAAAATCCTGTTAATTGCACTCGCCAATATTTTCTCGTTAGGTGACTTGATTCATGACCAGGCGGGAGATCGAGTTTGCATGGCATGGAAGGTGATATTATTTTTTTTACGTATTTATTCATGCATTTATTCATTCATTTATTGGTTTATGCTGTTTTTACATTTTTATCTTTATTTGATTTTTGTTTTTATATGCGTGACATGGCAAGGAAAATAAAATCAACACGTAAAAGATAGATGGAATTGGATCACATCACACAAGCTAGGATTGAAGGGGACACACATTAACCCGGTAGCAGCAGGGATCATGTTTCTTAATGGTCCCTCTAAGCGAGAAAAATTAGAAAAATCATCACTCACTCAAACCATTTCATAATATATATCAAAGCATTTCTGATCAGTTTATGCATCATCTATTTTGGGGGGTTTAATTCATGGCACAAATTTGTCCCGTCGCTGCTACACGGTAAAGCCACAAATTTGTCCCGTCGCTGCTACACGGTAAAGCCACAAATTTGGCCTGTCGCTGCTACACGGTAAAGCCACAAATTTGGCCTGTCGCTGCTACATAGTAAAGCCACAAATTTGGCCCGTCGCTGCTACACGGTAAAGCCACAAATTTGGCCTGTCGCTGCTACACGGTAAAGCCACAAATTTGGCCCGTCGTTGCTACACGGTAAAGCCACAAATTTGGCCTGTCGTTGCTACTCGGTAATGGAACAAATTTGGCCTGTCGCTGCTACACGGTAAAGCCACAAATTTGGCCCGTCGCTGCTACACGGTAAAGCCACAAATTTGGCCCGTCGCTGCTACACGGTAAAGCCACAAATTTGGCCCGTCGCTGCTACACGCGGTAAAGCCACAAATTTGTCCCGTCGCTGCTACACGGTTAATAAGAAAAAGGAATGAGAAGGAAGGGAAGGGAAGGAAAGATGTAATGAATAAAGAAACAATCAAAACCAAAGCAAGATAAATGGAATTGAGCTTTGTGTGTCGACCAGAAAACATGCTACCGAGTGAGTGAATGGACATGTATATAAATTTTGAAGATGAATGCATGATACGTTGATTGATTGATTAGCAAGTGAATGGTCCAGATACACTGATGAATAGTAGTTACGTGAGGCAAAAGAAGCGACTATACAGGGACGTTTTGCAGCCTGGACAGATATGGAAATGACGGCGAGGGTTGTCCATTCGTTTTAAAGGGTAATTACATGTTTGGAAACGGCATTTTAGCATGATTATCTCTCTCTCTCTCTCTCTCTCTCTGAACAGGTTCGCAAAGAGAATTAATTTATTACGTTTCTGTTGAGGTCGTAATATCTTCCTCCTCCTCCTCCTCCTCCTCCTCCTCCTCTTTCTCCACCACCTCCTCCTCCTCTTTCTCCTCTTCCTCCTCCTCCTCCTCCTCCTCCTCCTCCCATTAATCTTTACTCGCATATACGTTTTTGCTCATCGTAGTCAAACCGTGTAAGACAGACTAATGCACTTAATCAGATAGCCTTATTAAAATTCGGCGCTACTTATGATACAGATATATGTTCCTTTTCCTTCTTTTTCCTCTTCTAACATCGGCTCTTCCGTGTGTCCTCTGTTCTTTCTCCACTTCCTCCGCCTCCAGCTTCTCCTTGTGGTTCTCTCTTGTTCCTTCTCTTCCTCCTTCTCTTCCTCTCCATCCTGCTCCTCCTGGTTCCTCTTCTTTGTCCTTCAGTTCTTCCTTTTCTTCTCTCCCTGTCTCCTCCTCCTCCTCTTCCTCTTACTCTGTCTCCTTGAGTTTTTCCTCCTTCATTTCCTCTCCATCCTGCTCCTGATTCCTCTTCTTTGTCCTTCAGTTCTTCCTTTTCTTATCTTCCTGTCTCCTCCTCCTTCTCTTCCGTCCTCGCTTCCTCCTCCTCTCTCCCAGCTGTTCCCCGTTTTGTCTTGGGCGTGTCCCAGCGTGTTAGTTCTGCTTCGACAAATTGGTGATGAGCTGTTATCAAAAACCTGCTTCACTACTCGCCAGACATGTTGATTACAGTGTTATCAGGGGACACACACACACACACACACACACACACACGCACAAAGATGAATGAAATGCCTCACCAAACGAGATAGTGTGTGATAAAAGAACTATGAACTATCCTACACACACACACACACACACACACACACACACACACCTAAGTTAAGGGCACACACTCAAGAATGTACACATAAAACAAGAACACTGTCCCTTGGTGTAACAAGACGAGGTGGCCGAGTGGTTAAGGCGTTGGACTGCTAATCCAATACGGTCTCCGTGCGTGGGTTCGAATCCCATCCTCGTCGCAGGTTGAGTTGCCAGTTTTTTTTACTTTGCTCAGGTGGCGTGCGGGGCGGCGGTGAACGACGACTGCCAAAAGAGAGGGAAAGTAGCGGTGAACGACGACTGCAAAAAAAGCGAGAGTAGCGATGAACGACGACTGCCCCAAATAAGCGGGAATATACCAATGCGCTACGGGCAAAAAGACATCATAAGTACATCAGGCGGCTTTCCGGTATGAGTTTGTCTTTAAATATGCCAATCATACCTTAGCGATTGCGCACTGCAAATTTTAAACCTCGAAATTGATCAGAGCGTAGCTAAACAAACACGCATCTGTATTAATTTTGCGGTAACCTCCCCGAACAGGTGGCTTCATGGACAGATCCTATCCGGTGAGCGTCCATCGAAAAATAAACTGCTTTTACAACACCGATCAAGCACATTAAATTTCCGGTCCCCAGATTAATGAAAAACATGAGCAAAAAACAAACACGTACCCTCAACACTATATAATCATTTTCTCAAGCGGCTTCTGACAGGTTTTATTTGTATCTTTTGGTTCCAGTGTTTAGATAACGCGACCAATTTTGCATCACGGGAACATCTGTAACGCGTGATGTTTTAATGGTCCCTCTCAGCCTTCACAAATTAAGAGAGGAAGGGCCAGGTGCAGACCGCGAAGGTGATATCAGTAAACTTATCACCAGGACGGACACTGAGGATGGCCCCCAGATCCACCGCACATCCTCCTCCCCTTCGTTACTTCTCACTCTTCTTCGTATGTGCATCCATCATCTTGTTATTTCCTCCTTTCTTTTTCCTTCGACCCATGGCTCCCTCTTTTCCTCCTCCTCTTCTTCTTCCTCCTCCTCTCCCTCCTCCTCTTCTTTTTTCTTCAATATCTTCTTCTTCTGTATATCTCATTTCTTGTTTATTTCTTCCTCTTTCGGTCATTCTCCTCCTCCTCCTCCTCTTCCACCTCCTCTTCTTTTTTCTTCTATATCTTCTTCTTCTGTATATCTCATTTCTTGTTTATTTCTTCCTCTTTCGGTTCATTCTCCTCCTCCTCCTCCTCTTCCATCTCCTCTTTTTTTTTCTTCTATATCTTCTTCTTCTGTATATCTCATTTCTTGTTTATTTCTTCCTCTTTCGGTTCATCCTCCTCTTCCTCCTCTTCCTTTTCCTCTTTCTTTTTTCTCTCCTGCTACACCTATTATCTCATCCTTGTTCACTTCTTCTGTGTTGATTGATCTCCCTCCTCTTCTTCCTTCTCCTATTTCTCTTCCTCTTCCTTCTCCTGCTGCACTCTGTTTATCCCATTCTTGTTCAATCTTCCATCTCTTTTGGTTCATCTCCCTTCTCCTCCTCCTCCTTATGCCTCACATCTTCCTCGTCCTCATTCCCTTCCCTCCGTTACTGAGGCGATGTGCGCAGTATGTCTTTGCTTAATCGACACTCTCACCCGTGGCTAAGCTAGTGCTATCACGTGCATCATTGACAGCTGTCGTCCCCAAGGCCGCTCACTCACCTACACCAGCAAGGCGGCGGAAAGGATGGGAGGACACACACACACACACACACACACACACACCAAAAGCGATAGAGTGACGAAAGAGGAAGAAGAGAGAGAGAGAGAGAGAGAGAGAGAGAGAGAGAGAGAGAGAGAGAGAGAGAGAGAGAGAGAGAGAGAGAGAGAGAGAGAGAGAGAGAGAGAGAGAGAGAGAGAGAGAGAGAGAGAGAGAGAGAGAGAGATGGACACAGGCTAACTGACAGATGCACATATACAAACAAACAGACAGACATGTAGACAGATAGAAATGTTTATGGACATGTTTATAGACAGAAAGAATTACAGACAGGCACACAAACTGACAGATATATAGGCAGGAGAAGACGCAAGGATAATACAAACTTGACACTCAGTAGAATCATAAACAGAGAAGGATCTATACATATACCGTATTATTCATTCTTATAATTCAGGTGAAGAATGAAGGTTACCACTTGACTGTTCAAACCAAAACCTAGCCTCGTAGACACTGTGGAGCAAATAGCAAGTGAACTGTGGCAGGGGAAGGTGAGAGCTGAGGTAAGAGGGTAGGTAAGGGGAAGCAGGTGTGTAGGAGGTGAGGTAACTCGAGGAGAGGAAGGGAGACGAGGAAGGCAAGGGAAGTAAGGCAAAGTGAGGCAAAAATGGAAGAGGTGAGGCAGAGGTGTGAGGAAATGGAGGAAAGGATGGAACGGAGCCAATGAAAGGAGATGACGTTAGGCAGGGATAGAAGAGGAAAGTATGGGAAAGTGAGGCAAAGATGGAAGAGGCGAGGCAGAGGTGTGAGGAAATGGAGGAAAGAATGGAACGGAGGCGATGAAAGGAGATGACGTTAGGCAGAGATAGAAGAGGAAAAGGAGACAAGACCGAGAGATAAGATGAGGGAAAGAATGAAAGAGAGACAGACATTGATGAGGTAAGGCAGAGAGAGGTAGAGATGAAGCAGGGATAGAAGAGGAGAGGCAGAGATAGAGGGAAAAGGATGTAGGGGCGAGAGAGGTTAGAAATGGAGAGGTAAAGAGAGGGGAAGAATGACGGTATCCGCTTCCTCTGTAATGACCAGGTAGGATAGAAGAGGAGCGGCAGAGATAGAGGGAAAAAGATGTATGGGCGAGAGAGGTTAGAAATGGAGAGGTAAAGAGAGGGGAAGAATGACGGTATCCGCTTCCGCTGTAAAGACCAGGTAAGCATCCGTCCTTGCACACCTTTACCAGGCCTCCTCCGCATTACACCTGCGCCCCCTTACATCCCCATTTCTCCTCATCTTCTTCCTCTTCTTCCTACTGCTTTCTTCTTCTCCTCCTCTTCTTCATCCTCATCCTCACGGGAGACGGAAGTCAGCTCTCTCTGCGACATCCGGCTTACCCGAACGTTGTACCTGGCTCCTCCTCCTCCTCCTCCTCCTCCTCCTCCTCCTTCCTCTTCTTTTCCCCCAACATCATCTGTATATTTTCTGCTCGTTCATCTTTTCCTCCTCCACTGACTTACTGTTCCTCTTGTCTTTCCTCCTTATCAGTCTGGTTCATATCTTCCTCCTCTTTTTCCTCCTCCTCCTCCACCTCATCCCACCCTCATTCTCATCCTCATCCCCGTCCTTACCTCCTCCTCCTCCTGGTTCATATATTCGTTATCCTCATCCAGCTCCTCCGTCACCTTCTCCTTCGCCTTCCTCTCATCAGCTTTACGGCGTGCCATGCCTCTTCGGTGCACGCTAAGGCGAATGAATTACCGCGTTAAGCCGTTCAAAGAAAATACGTAATGAGGAGCAAGGCAAGAAAGGGAAGATGGTAGTAGTAGTAGTAGTAGTTGTAGTAGTTGTAGTAATAGTAGTAGTAGTGGTAGTTGTGGTAATAACGATAACAAGCAACTACGATCCAAAATAAGACCTGAGCGATATTACAGGTAAGATGTTATGAGCCACCAGGTAACAACTCTATTTACCTGTCGGATAATGACTTACCTTTATACCCACACTTATTGCCTTCTCCGTCCCCATCACTTCCTTTCCCTTCACCGTCATGACCACCCCCACTACCACCTCCACCACCACCACTACCACAATCACCATCACCGATCTTCGTCACACTGGCATCACTCTCACTCTCACCGTCATCAATACCCCCTTCACTATCACCAATCCTCCCCCCCCCCCCCCCCCACACACACACACATCAGGTATAGTAATTACGTATCTATGTCAACACCTTTACTATAGCACCAATGTCACCTGTCTTAACAACAACATCTTCAACCCCAACACTATCATCACCATCCTCATCATCACCATCACTGTAACCTACATGGCGCCATCCCATATAGGTCATAAATCATCTTGTTCTCTCTCTCTCTCTCTCTCTCTCTCCAATCTAAATTTAAAGAGAGAGAGAGAGAGAGAGAGAGAGAGAGAGAGAGAGAGAGAGAGAGAGAGAGAGAGAGAGAGAGAGAGAGAGAGAGAGAGAGAGAGAGAGAGGGGGGGGGGGGCAAGAAAATACACCAATAACATTAGAAGCTCCGGCATCTCTTTAATCACGGGAAGCTGGTAGGAGGTGTAATAACCACCATCCTGTCACCTCCTCCTCCTCCTCCTCCTCCTCCTCCTCCTCCTCCTCCTCCGCGGCACACCCCTTCCCACTCAGTATTTCCTCCCTCATAAAGTTCTCTTCCATTCTTCTCTTTATATTTTCATTCCTAATTTTCCTCCTCCGCTTCCCTCTCCCCCTCTTCCTTCTTATGTAGGACACACCCATTAGCTTTTTTTATTCTTCTTTTCTTTCCATTTTTCCCTCTTCCTCTTCCCCTGATTCAACATCCCTTAGATAAGAGTCACCTGTTTCTATTCTTTTTCTATACTCGTTTACTTCTCTCTCCAAGATCATCATTAACTCTTGCAACAGGATCTTCATAAAGAGTTTTCCGATACCATTTTCCTCCTCTTCGTTGTCTCGTATTCCTCCCAACTCTTGAATTAACTCCCTGTTGTTCGTCCGTTTAGGTGCTTCCCTCACCTAGTTTCTCGCCGGCTTTTGTAACAGGATCTTTAAGAGGTTTCCAGCAACATCTTCAACCGCTTCGATCAAAACGATACACTTTTTCTTTTCTTTGTACTTTCCACTAGCTTCTTTTCACTCATTATTCATTATTGTTTTACACTATTGATTCGGTACCAGTACTTAGTGTTCATGAGCGTTAACGTTGTTCAGATAAATGAGAACGATGGTAGGTGTTACGAGCGCGAAAATTTGAAAACGTCGGATCGGATAGAGTTAAGAGGTTTCCAGCAACATCTTCAACCGCCTCACGACTGTCTTGTTTTCTTCCGACTCCAGAATTTATTTGTCTCCGCGTATGATTAACCCTCTGTTACTCTGTTGCTCTTTCCGGGGCTTTTCTGCAGGATCGTACAACCGCCTAACCCACAAATTACTATGGCCTCGATTAAGTCTTCTCTCTACACTATGGTCTGTTTTCCTCCGACTCTAGAACTGAATTGTCTCCGCGTACGATCAACCCACTGTCACCGCTTCTTTCGCAAGACCTTGCAACAACCACCTTCCCACAAACTATAACCATGGCCTCTATCACTCTTCTTTTTACATAATTGTCTGTTTTCTTCTGACTCTAGAACGTATTTGTCTCAGCGTAAGATCAACCCACTGTTTGCTTCATTCTCCTTCAGCCTAGCTCCTCTCAGACCTTTGCGGTAGGAACTTAATATCACCTTACCCACAAACTACCATGACCTCGTTTTTCAACCGTCGCTAGAACGTATTTGTCTCCACGTACGATCAACCTACTGTCACCGCTTCATTCGCAAGACCTTACAACCACCTTCCCAACAAACTACCATGCATGACCTCGATTAACTCTTCTTCTCTACACGATGGTCTGTTTTCATCTGTCTATAGAACGTATTTGTCTCCACGTACGATCAACCCACTGTCACCGCTTCATTCGCAAGACCTTACAACCACCTTCCCAACAAACTACCATGCATGACCTCGATTAACTCTTCTTCTCTACACGATTGTCTGTTTTCTTACTTTCTAGAACGTATTTATCCCCGCCTTCGATCAACCTACTGTTACCATGCTTCATTTTCCTTCAGCCTTGCTCCTGTCAGATCCTTGCGCTAGGAACTTACGACCACGTTCTCCGCAAACTTCTAAAACCTCGACCAACTCCTCTCTCTACGCGACAGTTATCCACATGAACATAGGACAGCGGCGAGGCCACTGAACTTCCCCCATCCTTTCTCCCATCACCCCTTTACCCCTTCCTCACCAATTACTGTCTACACTTTCACCTCTCCTTCTCTTGGCATAACATCAACCCACAGCAAAATTACTCTTCTCACACCAGAACGCTAACACACATCGACACAAGACCGAGACGTGCCCTCCCACAGACTCCACTTTCCCTCCCTATCTTTCCCTTTCCCCTTTGAATCCACCAGCTCCCCTTCCACAAACTACGCTGCACTCCCTCAACTCTATCCCAGCATAACACCAGCACCACATAAGACCGAAACGCACCCTCCCAAAGACTCCTCCCTTATAGACAGTTCCTCTTCCACAAACTACTATTCTACTCTCTTTCTCTTAGCATAACGTGTCCTCCCGTAGATTCCTCCCTCCCCATCTCCCTAGAATTCAACTCCCCTTCCACTCATTTCGCTACACCCCTCCAACTCTCTCACCTCAAGACCGAACCGTGCCCTCCCGAAGACCCTCCGGCCCCATCCTCCGTTGAATCAAACTCCCCTTCCACAAACTACGGTGCACCCCTTCACCTCTTTCTCCCACCATAGCATTATCCCATATCAACACAGGACAGACAGACGGAGATGTGCCCACCTAAGACCCTCCCCACCCCCTCACCCCCTGAACTCCCTCCTCTCCCAAATTTCCCGAGGCTTCCGGAAGCCCTACAACATGGGACTTCCGTTGGCCGCCACCCCAGACGCCGCCCAGTCAACAGGTGGTAGAGGAGAGACGCCCAGACCGGGGAGACACCACGCCAGACAGACAGACGTGTATGGGAGCATCACTACTGTTCTCTATACTCTCTTCAGGTTAACTTGGCGAATAAGTTCCTTCCTCCTCCCTATGAAGTGTATATGATCGGTCAATCCCCTCACTAGCCACGTCCCTTTCCAACCCAAGCATCACTAGTAAGGGTCCCGCTGGTCTTATAGTCTGTTTACATAAGCTTAGTGAATGAGACCCTCCTGCGCCAGTCAGACAGCCACCACAAGGATCTAATGACAGCAACAACACTAAGCAGCAACACTAAGGGCCAGTTTCACAGTTCCCCATGATGGGTTACTAAGCTCCCAAACCAATACCAGAACCTTCGAAATCTCCTTGTATAGTGTCTGGTGTTTATATTTAAGTTCGCAAATTTGATGAAACTATACAGGAAAAGTCTTGTGTATTTAGTGTGGCATCGAAGATCTCACCATTTTGGATTGTATGGGATTCTATAGTTTGGTTCGGGCTGTTACGAAGACTGTTTTGGACTGTGAAATCGGCTCTTAAGGACTAATTCTTCCTCCTTCCTCTTTCCTCCTCGAACTCTTTCTCTCCCTTATTTCAGCTCGCCTCACACCACATCCTCCCATTATTCATCTAGTTATCTCCCCTCCATTCAGCTTTCCCGCTTTCCTTCCTCTTCCTCTGACATTCCTCCTCAAACCTCTGTTACATCCCTTCCTCCTTCCTAGCGTTTTCTTCCCCATCATTCAGCCCACATCGCACTGGAATAGACGAACAACAGGGCGGTCATCTAAGAAATAAGGGAGGACGAGAGTTGGCGAGGAGAAAAACGGTGACAGAAAAACTTTTAAAATCCTGTTGAAAGTGGTTGTGATGATCTTGGTCAGAGGAGTAAACAGGCAAAGGAGGAAACTGACTACCCCTTGCGGGCTTTTTTCTCCGTTAGTTTATTTTGGTTCCCCTTGACTGCTTCCTCTGGTGTATAAAAAAAAGAAAAAAAAAGAAAAGAAACCCTGCTCACGCCGTCTCAGCAGCCACTAACTAGTATGATTTAACATTTCCCAGCATCCATCGGTCAAAGCATAGGAGGAGGTGCCGCGCCTTGCTTGTGGACTGGTCAGTGATTAAAGGTTCACTTCATAGAGGAGAGGGAGAGAGGGATTTATCCGCCAAGTTAGTCTGCACAGAGTATAGTATGTATGGTGGACTGGATCTTAGCGTGAAGGGGTTCGATTCTTTTCGTTCTGGGTCTTCGTCAAAGCTTTGGCAAAAAGAAAGGAGGGCAAAGGAGAAGAAAATTAAGGAAAAGAAGAATAGGAGGAGAGGAAAGAGAAGCAGATGGAAAACAGAGGAAGTAGAGAGGAAAATTAAGATAGAAAAGGAGGAAAAATGGGAATAAGATAGAGTAAAATGAATGAGGAAAAGGAGAACTATATTTGAAAGCTTGGAGAGAGAGAGAGAGAGAGAGAGAGAGAGAGAGAGAGAGAGAGAGAGAGAGAGAGAGAGAGAGAGAGAGAGAGAGAGAGAGAGAGAGAGAGAGAGAGAGAGAGAGAGAGAGAATAACAGCCCAAAGAGGAAGCCAGGAAAAGTATACAGGAATAAGTTTTACGAGCGGGCGTTTAGTTCCAGCAGCAGCAGCAGAAGCGCCTCTACCTTCCTTCCTTCCTTCCTTCTAAGTTCAACTCCCAAAATTGCACACAGGATATTCCAGACACGTAAAATTCAGACTACAGGAAGTATGCAAAAAAAAAAAAAAAAAAAAAAAAAAATCAAATTGTTTCTTGACACGCTAATCATAAAATGTCTGTCATATACATTCAATAAGCTTATTTATATTTTCTCGTCTCCCACGTTTGTTTTCCCTCATTATTATCTTCGTCATTTTTTTCTTATTTTCGAAGTGTCTCTCGCATGCCTGGTTAGCTGCGTGACCCCATCCTCGAATCTCTAGCCATCTTTACTTCCTCAATTTTCTCCCTCCCTCCTCCTTTTCTCCTCACCGAGCACTTTTTTCCTTATTTTCAGTTTACATCACACCTTACCCTCCCATTATTCATCGTCCGTGATCTCCCCGTCATTGAACTCCCCTCTTTCCTTCATCTTCCTTTCCTCCTCAAGCCTCGGTCACATCCTTTCCTTCTCCTAGCCCTTTCTTCCCCATCTTTCAGCCCACAGCACACTCCTTGCACTCATTCTCTATCCTCTTGTTATCTATTCAGTCACCTCTCCTTCCTTTTCGTCTTCTTCCTCCTCTTCCTCCTCCTTCAACTGCTTCTTCACATCCCTTTCTTTTCCCCTCTTCCTCCTCCTCCTTCTCTTCTTGCTCCACCTTTCCTTACTTTCCCAACCCATATCAAACTCTTCCTTCCATTTCCCATACTTTCTTGTTATTTATCTATTCACCTCTCTTTATATCCTCCTTCTTTTCTTCATTTTTTCTTGTTTTCCCTTCTTCAGTCTTTCCCAACTCATATCAAATTACTCTTCCCATTTTCCATCCATTCACCCCCTTGTCTTGTTTTTCCTTTTCCTCCTTTTTCATGTTTTCTTTTTTCCCATCGACCTCTTCCTCCATTCCTCCTTTGCATCTTCATTCCATTAATATTTCTAGTTATTTCATCTGTTGTGTATTTCTTATATATTTATTTTTACTTATTATATTTACTTATTTGTATAGTGTGTGTTTGTGTGTGTGTGTGTGTTGTAACATTTCGTAAAATTGTGTAAAATGGTGAAAATTGTATCCGTGCCAAATAGAAAAAAGTGGTAGTAGGGGAAAATATGTGCACGCGTTAATATTTATCTTTAATTTCAGTTTAAATATCTATAAATGAACTCTCTCTCTCTCTCTCTCTCTCTCTCTCTCTCAATTCATGTTTTAACAGTGAAGGAGGCAGCTCAAGGGCAAAAAAAAAGGTTGTGTGTGTGTGTGTGTGTGTGTGTGTGTGTGTGTGTGTGTGTGTGTGTGTGGCTGTGGCTGTGTGTCTGTCATGATAAAAAAATGGCATATACTGTCAAAGAAAAAAAAAATTACAAAAAGGGTGGAAATAAATATGTAGAATATGGCTACAGAAATTTAGAAAAAGGGATGGCAGGAAACATTAAAGTAGAGGGTAAGACACAGGAGGAGGAGGAGGAGGAGGAATAAGAAGAAAAAAGTAGGGGGAAGAAAAATTGTAGAGAGTAAGATACAGAAGGAAAATGAGGAGGAAAGCAGGGGAAAGATATAGCAGTAGTAGAAGAAGTAGTAGTAGTAGTAGTAGTAGTAGTAGTAGTAGAAATAGTAGTTCCTCCTTTATCATCATCAGCATCATCGTCATCATCGCCTTCATACCTGTGGCCGAGAGATTTTACCTGAACTAGTGTATAATTTGTCTTTCATTTCTTTGAGTAGATGCTGTTTTTATTTTGTGTTCTTTTTTTTCATTCTTGTTTCTGTTGATGGTTGGTTGTCGTGCTTCAAAATGTAATTATTAGAGTGGTGAGCCGTGTATGTGTGTGTGTGTTACCTTTTTCGACACACACACACACACACACACACACACACACACACACACACACACGATTCTAGCGGGGCTACAATTGCCATACATAATTTCTGAGTCGATGCACATGGTTGCGGCGCCTAGTGTATGGCTGTCAACTCTCTCTCTCTCTCTCTGTTTTTTTCCTTGGTCATATTTTAAACTTCCCCACACACACACACACACACACACACACACACACACACACACACACACACACACACACACACACACACACACACACACACAAAAGACTCCCTACTTATATAAGAACTACATTTTGACGCACGACAACCAAATAGCAACAACAACAACAACAACAACAACAACAATAACACCAAGAAAAACAACAGCAGCAACAAGAATAACAACAAAAACAACACGATGCACATACGATAAGAACACGCGTCCGTGCAACACACATACCTCCAAGTCTCTCTCTCTCTCAGCTTCATTCAGTGTTCTTTTCTTCACTTTCTTTCATATCTTACGAGTGTGTTATCCTGTTTTATTATTTTCCTTTTTTTTTAAGTTTCTTTCAGCCGGCTTCCTCCTCTCATCATTTTAATCTTCCCTCCTCCTCCTCCTCCTCCTCCTCCTCCTCCTCCTTTACATCTGCTCTAGCTCCCGTTTGCAAGCCAGTTTCCTTTTTCTTTTTCTTTTACATTCTTTTTTTTTGTTGTTGTTGTTACCGTCTTTTATCTCACTCTCTCACCCTCTTTGCCTCCGCCTCTTTGACTTCTTCATATTCTATTCATTTCGTCTTTTTTTAACTTCGCTACCCGAGGAAGTTGTATTGTGTTGTGGTGCGGGAACCTAGCAAGTTTTTTTTATTTTGAGAGAGAGAGAGAGAGAGAGAGAGAGAGAGAGAGAGAGAGAGAGAGAGAGAGAGAGAGAGAGAGAGAGAGAGAGATTGGGGGGTGATGAAAAGTTAGTTAAATGTAAGAAATTGTGTAAGGGAGAAGAGTAGGAGAGAGAGAGAGAGAGAGAGAGAGAGAGAGAGAGAGAGAGAGAGAGAGAGAGAGAGAGAGAGAGATGGGGGGATGATGAAAAGTTAGTTAAATGTAAGAAATTGTGTAAGGGAGAATAGTAGGAGAGAGAGAGAGAGAGAGAGAGAGAGAGAGAGAGAGAGAGAGAGAGAGAGAGAGAGAGAATGTGATGACGGAGGAAGGGAAGCCAGTAAAAATAAAAGAAGGTTAGATGGTTGATAAGTATTTTCCTTACAACGCAATAACGTGTGTGTGTGTGTGTGTGTGTGTGTGTGTGTGTCGCCATTACAATGCCGTGAATGGAAAAGTATGGACGTCATAATAACAGGAAGGCCGCGTTTATCAAGGAAATGTTCACGTAGACGAGCACTAAAAAAATAAACACGAGAAAAAATAAACAAATAACATATCACAAGTTTTTTTTTTTTTTATCCACCTATTTTAATTTCCTCCCCTCTCCTTCCCTTCCTTCTCCTCCCCTCCCCTTACCTTTCGTTCCTTCCCTTCCCTTCCCTTCCTTTCCTTTTCTCTCTCTATCCATGTTTATGTCTTTCCTTCCCTTCAGCTTTCATTTTCTACCCTTCCTTTTCTTCTCTTCCTTTCCCTCCTCCCCTTTTCCGTTTCCTATTACCTCCCGTTTCCTTCTATTCCTTTCCTTTGCCTTTCCTACCTCTCCCTCCCTTCTGCTTCCATTATTTTTCCCTCCCTTCCCTTTTTTTCTTCGCTTTTCTTCCCAGTCCTTTCCTTTCCATCCTCCCATCTTGAGTCCCTTCCTGTCTCCTCTCTTCACCCCCTTCCCTTCTCTTCTCTTCCTCCCTTATTCCCCTTCCTCAAGAGCCCTTCCCTTATAACCAGGTATGTACGATTATACCTGAGAAAATCCCCAAAGTCAGGTTCTCTCTCTCTCTCTCTCTCTCTCTCTCTCTCTCTCTCTCTCAAATTCTGTGTGGTCTCAGATCTATGCCCTCCCCCCCTTCTCTCTCCTCTTTCCACCTCTTGGGGCTCCCTTCAAAATTCCCTCCCTCCCCCTTCTCCTCCCCCTTTTTCCTCCTCGTCCTTCTTCCCTCCTTCCTCTCCTCCGTCCCTCCCTACCCCCACCCCCCGTCAATGACTTGAGTTGGGCCGTCCGATTTAACGAACAGAAAACAGAGGGTTGCCAAAATTCGAGAGGCACTAAATTTAACGGTTTCTACACGCTGGTAATTCTGGCAGGGACGGGGCAGGTGTGAGGGGGGGAGGTTGCAGGTGTGTGTAGGGGGCATGGACTCTGGCACTGGGGGGTGGGTGCGCAGTGCCAAGTGCATAACGGCGTGCAGCGTAAATTGGTGGAATGCTGATACTTTTGCGCTTCAAACAAAAAGGTAAGTTCGTATAACAAGTGGACGATATTCATCTCACTTCGACCAAATCTTGAATATATTTTAATGCGCCCCACGAGCCCCCACGCTCCGCCGCGCCCCGCCAGGCCCCTCCACCACGCCCTCAGCACGCCCCTGTAAATGATCCAGAAGCCCAAACTGACGAAGGAGTGGCGCGGCGGCCTCACGAAGATGGCGAGATAGTCGTCTCTGGTAACCCCGCCAGACGAAATAAAATATTCTATACTGAGCCGTAGGGACGGGTGCCATTAGAAATCATATTAGCCCTGGCCTGAGGCGCCGCACTGATGCCAACTTTACCTCAGAGCCTCGCGATATATCTCACTGCTTCACCTCTTCTCTCCCTCTCGCTCTCACCCTCCTCTTCTCCCCCTCTCTCCTTCTCTCCCTCGCAACATGCACCACCGCCGGCTTATTCAAATGGCCTTCCCAGAACCTGCAATACTAAGCAGGCGTCTCAGTCCACCAGCCGACGACGCGGAGAAAGAAGAAATTTAGAAGCATTTCTTGTTTTGTTCAGTTGGGGCGGCGGCGGCGGCGGCGGCGGCGGCGGCGGCGGCGAGGTGGAGAGGGAGAGGACGAGGAGGCGGGAAAAAACTCCAATATGGCAACACCGCCCGACACACACAAAAAAAAGAAAATAAAGGCTTATATTTCTCCGCTTCGGCCTCGAAAATTCCTAGCTGAAAACAGACTTCCTTTTTACAGAGAATGGTCGAGAAACCCACAATTTATCTCTGGATTGTTCCCCTTCCTCTCTACCCTTCACTTCCCTCCGCCTTCCCCCCACTGCCCCTCTCACCCCCCTTCCAAACAACAGCCCCCCCTCGCCCCTCACCGTCCTATACAGCCCACCCCCTTTAACCCTATCAGCCCAGACTTCTCCCTCTCCCTCGCTCCCTTACGCTGAGGTATTAGGACGTCAGGTTGCGTCTAGCTGACCACACTCTTGCCAACCAGCGTCTTTTTTTTTCCCCGTCACTAAAATTACTCCCTTGATATTGACGTCGCGGAGCCTCCCTGCAGCCTCCCTTCCCTCTCATTTCTCTTCCCTCTCCTCTTCTTTTCTCGTCTTCCTCCCTTCATTTTTTTGTTGCTATCTTACCTCCTAGTGTTGTGCTCTTCCCTCCACTCCTTTTCTTTTTTTCTTTCTTCTCTTCTCCTTCACTTCTTACCCACTTCTCATATAAACCACTTATCTCTCTCTCCCCCTCTTCTCCCCCCCCCCCCTTCTCCCTCTCTTCTTCGCCTTCCCTTCTTACGTTCGCTTGGTTGCATAGGCCTTGTTGTTCATCTCCTTTCGCCTTTCCTTTTCTCCTTCCCATCTTATGCTTTTCTTTCTTTCTTTTTCATCGCTTTACTTGGCTATTTCTCTCACTTCCTTTCTCTCTTTCTCTCCCTCCCTTCTTCCCCTCTTCGTACGTTCGCTTGGTTGTATAGGTTTTGTTACTCGTTTCCTTTCACCCCTCTTTCTCTCCTTCCCGTCTTATCCTTTTCTCTTTCCCCTTTTCCATCGCTTTACTTTGCTGTTCTCTCTTTCTCGCTTTCTCTTCTTGTCTGTTTTATTCTTCCACCTCCCCAACCTCCCCTTACCTGATAGTGGTGTGGTGTTTGTGTTTGTTTACGCGGAAAAATAAAACCTAGGAGCGTGTCGGCGTAGTGTGTGTGTGTGTGTGTGTGTGTAGCGGTGATACAGTGAGTGGCGGACTGGGTAGTGTGACAGTATAATTCTTGTCTGCCTTCCTCCATCCCCCCCTCTCCTCTTCGCCTTCCTCCCTCCTCCTTCCACCCCACTTCTCACCGCCCCCTTCCCCTAGACTTCTTTCTCTCTTTCACTCCTCCCTTCCTCCGTCCTCTCCCTCTCCCTCCTTCCCTCCCTCCCGCACATTAAATTAAGCATTCTCTCTCTCTCCCTCCCTTCCTCCCTCTCACTACCTCCACCGGCTCGTTTCCTCCTCCTCCTCCTCCTCCTCGTCGCTCTTTGTTAACCGTTTCACTTTTCTTCCTTGTCAAATTTTCATTTTCTCCTTCATCTCTTCACACAGACTTTCTTTTGGCTGGATTTTCTCTTTGAAGGAAACGAAGTCTGAAAGTGTGCATAGCTAGCTGTTTGCCCATCCCTGCACGTGTGTGTGTGTGTGTGTGTGTGTGTGTGTGAAAATCATAGACGCTTTTCTCTTTTTTGTACGTCTTGCGCTCTTGTGAGTGTGTGTGTGTGTTCTATGAATGTTCACTGTAACCCCTCCCCCCCCCACACACACACACCCCGTCCTTTCTTCAGCCTTTTGTTCATTTTCTTCCTCTTCTTCGTCCTCGCTATTTTTTGTCGAATATATTTTTCTCGTCGGTTTTCACCTTCATCTATTTTCTTCTCCCTCGCTCCTCCTCCTCCTCCTCATCATCATCATCATCATCATCTTATTCCCTTCCTCTCTATTTTTGTTGCCCTTCCCTGGTTTATTTTCCTCCTCCACCACTTGTCTCTTCGTTCTCCTCACCTTCCTCTCAATACTATTCCTTTAATATATATTTTTAGTAATCTTTTTTTTGTAATTTTCCTCCGATTTTTTTTTCCTTCCCTTCCCGTTCTTTTTCCTACCTTTCCTTCTCCTTCTAGTCATCTTTTTTTAAAATTTTCCTTCCCTTTCCTTCTCCTTTTAGTAATGTTTTATTTATTTTTTTTCTTAACTTTCCTCCTTCTTTTATTAATGTTTTTTTTTTATAATTTTCTTACCTTTCTCTCTCTTTTTAGTAATTTTTTTTTTGTAATTTTCCTCCTCTGCCTTCGAGTTTTTGCCTTTCTTTCCCGTTCCTTTTCCTACCCTTCCTTCTCGTGTTCCTCGTTCACAGCTCCATCTTCCGTTCTTTCGCCAAACCTTCCCATTACCTTCCCTTCCTGTTCCTTTTCCTGCCCTTCCTTCTCGTGTTCCTCGTTCACAGCTCCATCTTCTCCTCCTTCGCCACTCCCTCCCATTACCTTCCCTTCCCGTTCCTTTTCCTGCCCTTCCTTCTCGTGTTCCTCGTTCACAGCTCCATCTTCTCCTCCTTCGCCACTCCCTCCCATTACCTTCTCACGCTTCCCCTCTAAACCGTAACACATCACACTAAATTTCACCATCACCGTAATATCGTGTTTTAGCCTCCTCTTCCTCCTTTTCCTCCCTCACCTCCTCCTCCTCCTCCTCCTTTCTCCCCATGTAGCTTCACTACCACCATCACTTACTTCTCCATCCTCTCTGTCTCTCTCCTTCCCCCCTTTTTTCCCTTCTCTCTCCCACACCCACGTTTATAGCCAGAAGGGGACTATTTCTTATTCATCTTGTTGCTACGTCTTATGAGGAAGGTGCATGTAGTAGTAGTAGTAGTAGTAGTAGTAGTAGTAGTAGTAGATGTTGTAGTAGTTGTGGTAGAAATGATGGTTCTAGTTAGCAGCAATAGCGACAGATGCATTTAACGATCTGAGTGATGACATAATTGTTGATGGATGAGGAATTGTAAAAGAGAGACGCGTGTTGGAGGGAAGGGAAGAGTTGGACCGCCGGATAGACAGTGTACGGAACATATGGTGATCGCTCGGAGGAATGGATAGAGATTGATGGATAGCGATAGAGGAGGTGAAGAGGGTGAGGAGGACGATGCAGAAGATGGATAGTGGTAGTAGTAGAGCAGTATAAGCAGTAGTCGTAAAAATAGTAGTAGTAGTAGTAGTAGTAGTAGTAGTAGTAAAAGAGGGGCAGGAAGAAGAGGAGAATAATGCATATATATGTTTGTAAGCCTAACAGATGTGGTGATGACTTTGGAGGTGTATGATGATAGTGGTGATGAGTGTAGTGAGGAAATGATGTATTGCTGGCGACAGTAGTGGTGATGGTAATGCCTCGCAGGTGTTGGAGGTGTTGGTGGTGATGATGGTGGTATGTATGATGATAGAGCTGTTAATAATAAAAGTCATATCCACCGTGACACAGTACTCGAGGGAAGGAAGGAGGAAGGGAAGAGAGAGAGGGAGGGAGGGGGAAGGTAGCTACATCTTGCTTGTAGTAAAAGTTGAATTAGAAGGCAAGCGAATGTGAAGGAAGTAGTGGCGGAAGTAATAGTGATGATGGTGCCGCGGGTAATTGTGGCGCTTATGATAGTGATTGTGGAAATTTGTGTGGCGGGCGTGGTGGTTACGGTGGTGACGATCGTAGTGGTTCTGACAGCCGGGTGGTGGTTAGGCTGGTGTGGGTGATAACAGTGGTAGTGGTTCAAGCATAAGTGATTGGAGGGTTGGCGGTGGTGGTGATGGTGGTGGTGATAATGATAATGGCTGGAGCACTGGTATTAATGATGGTGGCTGTAGCAAAGACGGGGCAATGGGATGGTGGTAGCGGTTCAGAGGCCGCGGTTGTGAATTTAATAGTGAGTTAGGCAGCATAGGAAGTGACAGTGATGGCTTATAAACTATAGTGTAGATGGTGATCATGAAGTGCATAATGCGTAAAGTAATGGCATGTTAATTTTGAAAGTAATAATAGTTGTAGTAGTACTAGTAGTAGTAGTAGTAGTAGTAGTAGTAGTAGTAGTAGTAGTAGTAATAGTAGTTGTTGTAGTAGTAGTAGTAGTAAAAGTAGTAATAGTAGTAGTAGTAATAGTAATAGTAGTAGTAGTAGTAACATGGATAGTAGTATAGCGAGTGGAGCTTAGGACCATGATGGGTGAATTTAACTGTCGTGATGGTGCCAGGCGATGGTGGCGGTGGTGGTGACCGTGACAATGTCAGTACAGTGTTCGGTGATGACAGTGTACCGTGCAGTCTGTCATTTCACTACCTCACCCCCCGCCCTCCCCGCCCTACCCAGCCTCGCACTCCTCCCTCCCTCCTCTTCCCCTCATTCCCTTCCCTCGTCTACCACCTCCCTTACTTTCCTTCTCACTTGCACCCTTCCTTATCCTCCCTTCTCATTTTCCGTACCTTCTCCCACCTCTCCATACCTCCCTCTTCTCTATCTACCTCTCCCCCTCTTCCCTTCTCTCCCCTCCATCAACCTTTTTCCTAATACACCTTCCCATCTTTCCTCCCTTCTACTCCCCTTCCATACCCTTCCTTACCTTCCCCTCCTGTCTACCTCTACCTCTCTACCCTTCTTTCCAATCCATCTACCGTCTTTCCTTCTATCCTTCCTCCCCTCCTCTCTCCCCTTCCCTTCCTTACACCCACCAAAATTATTGTTTCGCACCTCTCCTCCTCCTCCGCCTCCTCCTCTTTATCTACCTATACTCTACCCTTCTTTCCCCTCCATCTCCCTTCTTCCCTCCTGTCCTCCCTATATACCCTCCCCCCAGCCCTTCCCTTTCTTACTCCCACCAAACTTATTGTCTCATTTTCCCGGCAAATCGTCGTTACACAGGATTGGGGTCTGGAATACGGCTTCACGTGAGCGTTAGGTAGATTGGATCCATTGTGGAGAAGGTGAGGGCGGTGCGCAGGTATGATGGAGGGAAGGAGGGAAAAAAAGAGAAGAAGGAGGGAAGGAAGGTAGGAAGGGAGGGAAGGGGATTTTATCTTACCCCTGAGAGAGAGAGAGAGAGAGAGAGAGAGAGAGAGAGAGAGAGAGAGAGAGAGAGAGAGAGAGAGAGAGAGAGAGACTCTTCTCCATACCTGTAAGCAAAAGAGAAGCGATTTGGTGCACCTGCCGAAGGGGAAGCACCGCAAACATTAACAACCTGAGGGGGAGCAAACACACACACACACACACACACACACACACACACACACACACACACACACACACACACACACACACAGTACAGTACATTATGTCGACACGTAGAAACATAAAGAAATGAATACATAAATTTGGTCTTCCCCAGCGATAAAATAGATATAGCGAGACGATGATGAGATGTTTACCGACGTTATAATGGTAGCTCTGAAGTTGTTACAATGATGGTAGTAATAATAATAATAGCAGTAGCAGCAGTAGTAGTTTTAGCTGTAATTATAGTGGTGGTGGTGGTGGTGGTGGTAACAATAAGGAGAATCAAGCTTCTTCCAGAGTTGTGCAAAGGAATTCATGGTAAAGGAACACGTTTTTTGTTATACATTATCCGCAATTTCCACTTCCTGCACAATATTATATTCCAAAACGTCCCTCATTATGACATTCATGTGGCGACTCACACACGTTTTCCTCTAAGCGTGAGAAGCCGAGAAAAAAATCCCCCCCAAAAAAATATATACTTACTGCGACTATTAATTTTGCATGAAATGAGCGCAATTTACCCTCACGTCAGTTCGTATGACGTTAAAATGTGAAGCATCGTAATATTAAAGCATCGAAGTATATCGTGAAGGCGGGCGTGTTTGTTTTGTTAATGTACTCAAGCGAGCATTGGTGAGTTACAAAATTATCAGCTAGAAAGACGGACCAATTGGCAAACGGCCAGTCACATATTTTCTGGACCTTGCAATAGAGTTCTGAGTGAAATATGTACCCCCCCCGCCTCTGACCCCCCCCCCTACCACCACATATAAACAATCTCATAGCCCACTTAAAACATTGCAAAGTCATCAGAAATTCAGCTTGAACACACACACAAACACACACACACACACACACACACACACACACACACACACACACACACACACACACACACACACGTAACTCCCTCAACTTGGTAATTTATCCAACACATGTTCTTTTAAAGTCCAAACAACACAAACCCATCTACTCCCAAACGACGAGAGAGAGAGAGAGAGAGAGAGAGAGAGAGAGAGAGAGAGAGAGAGAGAGAGAGAGAGAGAGAGAGAGAGAGAGAGAGAGAGAGAGAGAGAGAGAGGAAAAATAAATAAATAAAAGAAAATTCACATAAGAAGAGTTAATGACGCTTATGGGAGAATATATGAGCGTGTGCGTCCCCTTGTATCCTGCAGCAGTCGCGTTCTGTGGTCACCAAAACAACGTAGACAAATTGCGAAAGTACAGAGGCAACAAAGGCTAGCTGACTGGATGACTTTCTGGCTGGCTGACTGGTTGATTTTGAAGCTGGTTGTTGCCTGGCTGGAGGGTTGACTGGGTAGATGACTGAATGGAGGATGGTTGACTTAGTAACTGGCTGAGACTATGAATGGCTGCATGTCTTTCTGGGTGGCTGGCTGTTGGCTTGAAGATGAAGTTATAAATGGGGATGGCTACCTGTATAGCTTAAAGATGGATGAATGGATGTTTAGCTGGATGAAGAAGTGAATGGATTTATCGGTAGTTGGATGGCTGGTCGACTGGCTGATTACCTGGCTGGCTGGCATGTGTGATGAGGGTGGTGATGAGGGTGGATGTCGGGGAGGAGAAGAGGAGGAAGGGGAGGGAGATGATAGGAAAAGGATTGTGAAGGAGGAGGAGAAAGGGAGGAAAGGAAACTGAGTACGTACTGTGTGTGTGTGTGTGTGTGTGTGTGTGTGTGTGTGTGTGTGAGAGAGAGAGAGAGAGAGAAAGAGAGAGAGAGAGAATCATGTTAGTCTGGAACAGTGAAAGAAAGATATGTAATGTAGGGTTCTGAGTGGATTTCTCTCTCTCTCTCTCTCTCTCTCTCTCTCTCTCTCTCTCTCTCTCTCTCTCTCTCATTACTAGGCAACAGGTGGGAGTCCGCCGACGGAGCTCCAGTTTCCAGCCCAAGCGTAAACCCACCAATTTCCCGCAGCCCACGCGAGCCGCAATACCGCAAACGAAGAATATTTTAATCACAGGGACTAGAGAGGGAGTGAGGAGGTGAAAGAAGGGGGGAGGAAAGGAGAGAAGAGGAAGAGCAAGGAGGGAAGGGTACAAGTTGGGAGGGTTGGGGAGAAGAACGGAAGGAAGGGAGTGAGAGAACATACGGTGGAAGAGTAAGGAAGATTGGAATGGAAGAATAGAGGAAGGGATGGAAGGAAAGGAGGCAGTGAGGGAATGTGCAAGAGAGAGAGAGAGAGAGAGAGAGAGAGAGAGAGAGAGAGAGAGAGAGAGAGAGAGAGAGAGAGAGAGAGAGAGAGAGAGAGAGAGAGAGAGAGAGAGAGAGAGAAGCTAGTAACCACACTAACTCAAGCAGACAGACAGACAGATAAAGTAAATAAAAAAAATGAACAAATGAATGGTTGCCAGGAAACCGGAAAGAGGCAACAGACAAGCATGCTGGAAAAAAAGAAAAAAGAAAAAAAGAAAAAAAGAAAACGAAGAGGGGAGGAATGCATACAATTGTCGGTCACACTCACACACACACACACACACACACACACACACACACACACACGAAACGAAACGAAACGAAACATCACAAAAACAACGATAAGAAACGAAACAAACAACAAAAACAACAACCAAACAGACCGAGAAACTTTACGTAACTTGCCACCGGATATTTTTCATTTTTGTCTTTCCTTTTTCTCTATATAGTACTCTCTCTCTCTTCGGCAAGTGTTCAGCCGAGCGTGTGTGGAGCTACGTCAAGGGTTTGTGAAGTGGCTGGCCTGTCAAGGAGGTGGCCAGCAGGTGGGTAGGTGGTGGTGGTGGTGGTGGGTGAAGGTAATGGTGATGGTGGTGGGTGAAGGTAATGGTGGTGGTGGTGGTTGTGTGGCTTTAGGGGAAATAGTGAGAGAGGAGAAACTGTGAAAGAATACAAAGAAATGACGGTAGGGGATGCATGGTAGCTAGACAGGCAATGGATAAAAGAGGAAGGAGAAAAAAAAGGAGACTAGGAGTAGATGATGAAGGGGAAAAGTATGTAAATTGCAGAGGGAAGGGGTAAAAGGAAAAGGGTAGCGAAATGGAAGAAAATGGCAAGAAAGGATGGAAGGGGATGGATGATGGCTTGACAGGCAGGCAGTGGATGAAAGAGGAAGGTAAAGGAAAGGGAATTAGAAATGGGTGATGGAGGGGACAGAAATGTAAATAGAAGAAGGAAGGAAATGGTTAATGGGAATGGGTAAAAAATGGCTAAGATGTATTAACGGGCGGAGGTGAGTAGAATGGGGAGAGAGGAAATGGGTATAGGATTAAAGAATGTGTAGGGAGGATGACCAAAGTGACTTGTGTGTTAATAAAAGAACGAAAGAAGGAAGGAAGGAATGGAAAGAGGAGGAGGATGAACAGGAAAAAAAATGGAAGAAAACAAGGAGACGATAAGAAAGGATGTATGGAAGATAAACCTTAAGATGAGTTAAAAAAAAAATGTCAAAAAGGATTAATAAAAGCAGAAAGAAGGAATTAGGAGAGGAGAGAAGAAAAAGAGAAAGAAATACTCAGATAAACAAAGTAATAAAAAGAAGAAAATATTAGAAAGGTTACAAGGATGCAGAGAGAGAGAGAGAGAGAGAGAGAGAGAGAGAGAGAGAGAGAGAGAGAGAGAGAGAGAGAGAGAGAGCAGACAAGTGGTAGGAACAGACAGGCTTAGTTCAGGACAGCGGTCTGTTGCCTCTCCTCTCTTCCTTCCCTCATAATCTCCTGTTGCTACTTTTATTCGTGTTCTTCCTCTGTCTCGTCTTTCCTCTTAACCCCTTGACTGCGAATTACCTACTAGAAGACCTCACCAAACCTTCAGAAATGGAACAAAAAGTGGCTGCTACAATTCAATTAAGAAAAATGTAAAATCATGCATCTTGGGAGGGGATATCCAACACACCAATACCACATGGGAAACACTCCACTATCCACCACAGGAAGGGAAAGACCTGGGAGTGTATGTTACCAGGCTACCAGTGAAGGGGTATCCAGCACACCAATACCACATGGGAAACACTCCACTATCCACCACAGGAAGAGAAAGACCTGGGAGTGTATGTTACCAGGCTACCAGTGAAGGGGTATCCAGCACACCAATACCACATGGGAAACACTCCACTATCCACCACAGAGGAAGAGAAAGACCTGGGACTATATGTTACCAGGCTACCAGTGAAGGGGTATCCAGCACACCAATACCACATGGGAAACACTCCACTATCCACCACAGGAAGAGAAAGACCTGGGAGTGTATGTTACCAGGCTACCAGTGAAGGGGTATCCAGCACACCAATACCACATGGGAAACACTCCACTATCCACCACAGAGGAAGAGAAGGACCTGGGACTATATGTTACCAGGCTACCAGTGAAGGCTAAATCCGTGCCAATCGCAGCGGACGGGTTAA
The DNA here is from genome assembly GCF_024679095.1 of Eriocheir sinensis. Lineage (NCBI taxonomy): Eukaryota > Metazoa > Arthropoda > Malacostraca > Decapoda > Varunidae > Eriocheir > Eriocheir sinensis. The sequence continues at coordinate 43,534 of NW_026111753.1, read as the reverse complement.
TACTTTTGTTTCACCTCCCTGGTCCTCTTTATTTTCTTCCTCTTCAACTTGGCATCATAATCTCGTCCTCGTCTGTATTCTTCTCATTCTTTTCTTCCTCCTTCTCCTCCTCCTCTCCCTTTTCCTGTTTTTCTTCATCTTCTTTCGTATTTTGATCCTCCTCTTCATCCTACAACTTGTTTTCTTGATTTTGCTCCCGATTTTTTTTCTTCCTCCTCTCCCTCTCCCTCCTCTTCTTCCCTCCTTCCCTATAGTCATCGATATCATCCTCCTTCTCCTCCTCCTCCTCCTCTGTGTGTTTTTGTCACATGTTTTTTTCCATTATTTTATTCCTTTTTCTGTTTTTTTTATATATATTCTCCTCCTCAATCACTACTACTACTGTTTCTACTTCTACTATTACTACTACTTTTATTACTACTACTACTACAAATACCACTACTAATATAACTACTACTCAGGCAGAAAAGCAAGAGGAAATTTTTTTCTTAATAAAGATAGGCAATGCAGAAAGAGAGACAGACAGAGAATAAGGAAAACTAGACAAGGTAGGCAGCAAAGAGGAGGAAAGGAAGCAGGAAAAAGACAAGGAAGGAGAACAAAAATAAACTGAAAAAAGATGGGCAAAGCAGAAGAGACAAGCAGTTAGGGAAAAAATAAGAAGAATCGAACAAAAGAAAAGTAAGCAGAGAGGAGAGAAAGAAAGAAGGCAGGAAGGAAGGAAGGGAAGAAAAAGCTGAATAAAGGTGAACAAAACAGAAGGAGAGGAGAGATAAGCATTGAGGGAAAAGGGAAAGAACAGACCGATGAGAGAAGGAAAGAAGAGAGAGAGAGAGAGAGAGAGAGAGAGAGAGAGAGAGAGAGAGAGAGAGAGAGAGAGAGAGAGAGAGAGAGAGAGAGAGAGAGAGAGAGAGAGAGAGAGAGAGAGGAGAATAACGAAAATGAAGATAGGCAGAGGAGAGAGGGAAAGAAAGGCAGGAAAGAAAATAAATATATATACTGAAATAATGGGGACAATGCAGAAGGAAAGACAGAATGATTGACAGGAGAGAAAGAAAAGTGAATAAAGGGAGGAAGAAAAGAAGGCAGAAGGAAAGTCTTGGAAGAATAGAATGAATGAAAGTGGACAATGCAGGAAAGAGAATGGGAAGAGGGAAAGAATAGAAAGAGGGAAGGTAGACAGACAAGAAAAGGAAATAAAGCAGGAAGGAAGGTAGGGAAGAAAAATTGAATGAAGGTTCACGATACAGAAGGAGAGGAGAAACAGGGATTGAGGGAAGAGTGAAAGAACAGACAGATGATGAAAGAAGGAAAGAAGTAAGGACAGAAGATCAATAATAAACTGAAGGAAGGAAGGAAGAATAAAGCAGGAAAGATACATGGAAGAGGGGAAGAGTAGACAGAGGGAAGGAAGGTAGGCAGAGGAGCGCAAGAAAGAAGGCAGGAGCAAAAAATAACAATGAAACTAGATGATAATGCAGAATGAAAGAAGGGAAGACAAGAGACAGGGGAACACTAAGCAAAGGGAAAGTAGGCAGAGGAGCGGAGGAAAGAAGGCAGGGAGGGTAGGCAGGCAGGCAGGAAGGAAGGCAGGAAAGGCTAAATATACCGTCCACGTAAGTCAGGTGTATGCAAACAAGCCTGAATATAAACACATCCACGAGGCGCCATCCCGCTGACAGTTGCCGGTTGTGGTTATGTTGTGTTGTATCGGGTGACCTCCTCCCCCCTGCAAAATCTCTCTCTCTCTCTCTTTGGGAATGAGTTGAGAGAGAGAGAGAGAGAGAGAGAGAGAGAGAGAGAGAGAGAGAGAGAGAGAGAGAGAGAGAGAGAGAGAGAGAGAGAGAGTTCTTAAAATAATGGTAATTATAATAAATATCTAACTAATGGAGTTGTTCACTACTACTACTACTACTACTACTACTGCTACTACTACTACTACTACTACTACTACTACTACTACTACTACTACTATTGTAGCAACAAAAACTAATAATAATAATCCCACTGCTACCATCGCTATCATAACAAAAACAACAACAACTACTACTACTACTACTACTACTACTACTACTACTATCACCATTATTTATTTCTACTGCTACTACCACCACCACTACTACGTCTACAACACCGACAACTACTACTACTGCGACTATAATGTCTTTTTAAACCACTTCCATCCGTAAGGAGTTGAGTTATGAGACACAGTCTCATAATACAGTTCATTGATCCCAACCCCGCCAACGACTGGACGTCAACTAACTTTATTAGATTTCATACATAGTTTTATAGATTTAACACAATCTGTGTTTTAGTTTTATAGTTTACACAATTTGTGTTTGGAATGGCTGTCGTCCACCGTTGCTTCAAAGTCCGGGTCAACAATGTAGGTGGATGTGGAGCTGGTGACCTGGATCCTCGCAGGCAAGCCAGTAATGACTCCAGGGAGAGAAGGACAACCTGCTCCTCATCCACGTGGCCTGTGCGTCGTGGCCGGTGATTCCACTTCTCCAATATTTCGACGAGTATTGCCAAGCCCTGCGTTCCTGGTCCCATCCCTCCCGACTTTGTGACGTCTCTCTCCGCTATTTTTTTCAAATTTTCTGCTAACGCTATTCCGCATTTTTTTTGTTAGTCCGCTATTAGCGATTAGCGGACTTAAATTGCGGAACGCCCACCTTTGTGTATATATATATATATATATATATATATATATATATATATATATATATATATATATATATATATATATATATATATATATATATATATATATCTCATGTTTATTTCTTCCATAGGCGCGATATGATAACGGGCCATGGGATCAAAGATCCTTTTATCCAAGGAAGCTCTTTGTCCACAAGTTTAAAACCCTCTGGCGCGAACATCCACAACATCCACACGGGCACCGTTCGACGTATTTGCAGTGCGTCTGGCGAGTTGCTGGCCTCGGAGAGGGTCTACGGCCACGTCGTGACAAAATTACGTCAGCTTCAGAGCTGCTGCGTCCCTCACCTCATCGTGTCTCTTGCAGATGAAGCCTCCCGTTTAGCGCGTCACGGCGTGATTTGGAGTGAAAGGTGATCCACAGATAAACACGTTCGGGGAATCATCCACTGACCAGCCATACCTTAGTCATACCTCATTCAAGTGCTTCATAGTGGTGCCATCTTGCTTGCCCCATGCTGTCTTCTGGAGCTCTTCTCGATTCTTTTTAGAGAGTTTCGCTAGAGTCCGGGCTGATGGGTGGTCTTCAGGACAACATGTGAGTAATCTTAGGCCACTCGGCGATGACTGAAAATCGTTGTAGTTGTAGTGGCGAACGGACTCCAGTACCCCGCGCCTGCATGCTGACGACTCAGCCACCACTTCACCATGATCTACTTTTACTATTACACCCACCATCACCACCACCACCACCACCACTATTATTGCTATCACTGTTGCGGTTCCTGAAACATGGGGATAATAATAAAAAAAAGAGTACGCTTTACACTGCCTTTCACATGAGACGTCTGACCACAGCTCCTACGCCTAGTAGGTTGATCATTTCCAGTGAACCCCCACCCCCCACCCACCCCGCCACACACACACGCACACACGCAGTACTCAACTTTATTTTCTAGTAATACTTAAATCTTCTTCAAATGGTCAAACGGTAGTAGTAGTAGTAGTAGTAGTAGTAGTAGTAGTAGTAGTAGTAGTACGTAGTAGTAGTAGTTGTAGTAGTAGTGAGATGTTGGGTCCTTTTCTCCCCTCTGCTCTGCCACACAGTCGCAACACCTATTTTTTCCTCTCATATGTTACCTACGTATAGCTGACATATGAGAGGACTGTGTGGCGGAGCAGAGGGGCGGAAAGGACCCGCGGGAGCCAACGCCTCAACGGACTATTTGAAATGGTTTCACTAGTAGCAGTAGTAGTAGTAGTAGTAATAGTTGTAGTAACAGTAGCAGTAGTAGTAGTAGTAATGGTAGTAGTAGTAGTAGTAGTAGTAGTTGTTGTTGTTGTTGTTGTTGTTGTTATTGTAATAGTAGTAGAAAAAGGAAGAGGAGGAGGAGGTAGTAGATATAATAGTAGTAATAGTAGCAGCAGCAGCAGCAACAGAAACTTAGCATATAATATGGTTGTACGAGACATGCACAAACTGATTAAAAGTCAGGGTGGCAAAGAGACTGGTCCTCCCCCGAACCCCCACCCCCACCCCACCCCCCAAAAAAATACAGCGGACTCATTATCACAGACACATACGTGGGGAGAGGAACAAAGAGAGGAGCGGGCGACAGTTGCATCTCATGGACTGATCCTCTTTAAAGCATGGGCGGCGAGGGCGGTTGGTGCTCCTTGCTCATGTATAATTGGAGAGGGGAATAATTCACACCATAGGCCACTGATCGCCGCCTAGTCTCATTGACTTTGCAGGGAAATTGAGAACCGATCACTGCGAGGAGGAAAAAATGTCGAGAGCGCGAGGAAAAACGAGAAGTGAGATGGCAAAGCAGTAGACGAAGGCAAAGTAATAGAAGACACAAAAAAGAGGAAGAAGCAAGGAATTTGGAGCTGATTGCTTCAAAATTAGTAATGATAGTAAGGGGATAGGGAATAGAAACACGATGGAGATGAGATTAAGAAGGAGAAGAAGGAGATTTGGAACAGCACTTAACAGAAGGCTTGTTGGCTATAATGAGCCGGCCTGCTTGAGTGACTTTATCAATAGAATTCACTCCACGCAACAAATCAACGGCCAGTGTTTGATTTTTAAAGTCAATCGCTTTTGCAGTAACTTCTTATGCAGGAAGGTCTTCCAGAGGCAGATAACTTAAAAAAAAAGGAAAAATCCTGCACATGTTAGTACTGCATCGCATCACTTAAATTGTGTAATCGTTATTCCTAGTTCTTGGGTTAGTTTGGAGCCAAAAAATATGGACTGATCGACATTACTGAACTTGTTTAGGTATTTCAGTACCAGTATCAAATACCCCTTAGACGTTTTTTTTCTTTTTTTCAACGCAAAAGAAGTTGAGTCGTGTGAGTCGTTTTGTTATACGGCTGTGCCCTTGACGAATATATCATCTTCGTAGCGCGTTGCAGAAGTCTCTTAGATAATTGAATATCCTTGTAATTAGAGGACCAGAATTGCACTCTTATCTCAGGTGAGACCTCACCAACGAATTATACAAAGATGACATATTACTTTGTAAGTTTCAAGTTGCTTCTGATAGTGACCCCAAGATTCAATTCCTCGTCAACGACTTGTCGAAGTTACTCACGCATGTTGTATGGTTGCTCTTTCTGGTTCCAGAGTGCACACGTCTCAAGGTTAGAGAACACTCCCCACTTTTCAGACCACTGAATAACCCACTGAAGGTCTTTCTGGATGATTTCACTCTCGGCCGTCGTGAGGGCCTCACCCCTACTCGTCTGTTCTCAACAAATTTCAATAGGGAGTTTGACAGTGCCATTTGTAAGTCGTCGAGAAGAGAAGAGAAAGAAGAGCAGAAGAAAAAAAGAGATGAGATATGAAAAAGACGTAGAAGAAAAGGAGGAAGAGGAGGAAACGAGGAAGAATAGAAAAAGGAGGAGAATAAAAAGATAAAGATAAAAGAAAAAGAAGAAAGAATACTCAAGGCACGAACGAGCGGAGAGAAGGATTCGAAAAAAAAAAAAGCCACGAAAAAGAAAACTCAACTGAATATTCCGAAATGAGTTTAAAAAAAAGGAGAGAAGAAGTAGAAGGATTTTTTTTACGAGGCGAGGGAGGGACTGTGTGTATGATGGATGACGATAATGGTGACGAACGAGAAGAGGGAAAAACGCGTTACAGCCATGAATAATCGAATGGGCCAGAGAGAGAGAGAGAGAGAGAGAGAGAGAGAGATGGGGTCGTGGTGGTGAGGTGGGTTAGAGTGTCAAGCCACTGATGTGAAGAGCCAAGCAAGGCGGTTCGAATCCCCGTCCCGCCGCGTGACGTCAAGAAGGGCATCCGGTCATAAACCAAAGCCCCCCTCCCCCCCCCAAAAAAAAGGGTAAATTAACAGCGACCATACACACACACACACACACACACACACACACACACACACACACACACACACACACACACACACGCATGCGCAGATACAGACAAGCATTCACAAACAAATGGACCAAGAGACAGAAAGATATGAGCAGAGACAAGGAGATGGAAAAAGACTGGCAGGGAAAAATAATCTTTTCAAGTCGTCCATTTATGCAGACTGGCAGACGCAGAGAGATGGAAGCAGAGACAAGGAGAAAACGGATAGAAAAAAAATCAGGTTGTCCGTTCACGATAGACCCTCAGCTATTGTGAAAGTTTCTCCTAAAAGTGAATACACGGCAGAAAAGCCAAACAAAAGGTCACAACGCATGTACTGTTTACTGGCGCATAACTTTTCATCCGTGTAGCTATTTTTTTTTTATATATATAGTGTATAGTGTATAGTGTATAGTGAGAGCCCGGGCCTGGCCATCCTCCTCAACCCCATCATTCATTTCACAATCAGTCGGGGGAGAGAAGCAGAAGGAAAACGAGAGAAAAAAAGCGAGAATTTAGTAATAAATGTTGTTTGGCGAGTACAAATTGCAGAGTATAGCTTCCAGGCTTTATTTTAAGAGCATAATGAGAGATGACAGACACTTCGGCATTTGTAAAATTTCTCTCTCTCTCACACACACACACACACACACACACACACACACACACACGCATATGGGCTTAACCAATGGCCATTGCCATTTCTTGATTTTAATTGCCTATATTATGTCGTCTACTTTTGTGTGTTCTCATCATTTTTTTTCTTTTTGCTGTTTTGTTTTATCCATTAGAATAATACTTACCCAGGATCGATCTCTCTATCCCTCTTTGGGCACTTCTCAATTGTCCATATCTCCGTGCGATCCGTATGTCTTAACAGAGCGGCTTCCTGCTACTTGGTTTACTGTCTGTGGTGTTACTGACAGTAAGCTGAAAGGATGATTTTTTAAGAGCTATAGAATTATTAGATAATAATAATAATAGTAATAATAATAATAATAATAATAATAATAATAATAATAATAATAATAATAATTTATAACGGTGATGATAACCAATATCATAATAATATAATCATTAATAATTTTAAAATGTGCACACTAGGATACTAAAAGGGCAGCTGTATACGTACGATGATCATCTGATCCTCTATCATTCTCTTATTAAAGTCTACCTGCTTTTGTACGCTGAACCTTCCCGGATGAAAAAAGGCAGCAAATCGCAAAGAAAAATCGGTGCACAAACCCCTCCCAAATCCTTTTGTACCTGCAGCGGATCAGCCGTGCTCTGTGTCCGATCCGGGAACACTGATGTGCAACGATCTGGCTAGGCAGCCGGCGATGGAGTGCTGCCGCGGCGATTCAAGGCTTGGCGCTAACCGCTGGGCACTCCGTGAGATAGTAGGGGGGAGGAGTTCTTATCCTGATCGAGACTAATAAACGATCAGCTGCGCCACTCTCTTTCATGCCAATCTGCGGCGGGAGGTTTCTTTGCCGGTGATCTGATAAGGACTAATGCAGCATCACTTGTGTCAAACATTTCTAAAGTAATCTGCTACGTGAATGTACTTAAGTCTTGAAAGTTCCGTTAAGCAGTATGATGGTTGCATCTTTTGTCATTTATACGTAATGGGAGACGGAGGACGTTAATTTGATCCAGACTGACACAATGTTTCGTGTGTATCAAATGCATGAAATAGATTAACCGTCTGTTTATTTAATATGAATACGATGGATTGCTTTAAGTAAAATTAGGAAAATGTGATTATGGAAAGGACAGAATCAAGGAGAGTAATTTGTTCTCAGGAGTTGTGCAATGTTTAGACCGACAAGCTTCCCGTAACATCCCTGTACCGGACCTTGTCTCGCGCAAACTGCCATCTATGTCTGTTGGTGGCAAATCCTAGCTGCAGAGCGTGTGTGGAACAGGGAAGAGCTGCCAACTTGACTCTGAGCTAAAACGGAGCTTCATGAAAAGAAACAAACAGTCCTTAGTGCCAAACTCGATGACCCCAACGTAATCCAGTGAACTGAAGCATCACCTGAGTTAAAGCTTCTCAGGTGAGCCTTGCTGCACACACTCAAAAAACCCTGTCGCTGTTGACACTCAAACACCAAATAAAAAGAAAAGGACTGTGCTCTCTTGCTATGCCGAGTGCGTCGTGTCCCATGCCCAAGCATTAGATTACCCTCACTTTCAAGCATTACACCACCCACCCTCCACCCCCACACCTCTTCCCTGTCAAGTTCAGTCCCTACCCATAAGCCCAGTTCACCGCCAGTCCATGCCTGCAGCCCACACCTTCACCCAATCTTGGTAAACATCCCCATTTATTTCCCCCCCTTCAGCCCAGTCGTCCCCACCCATTCCCTCATTGGCAGTCCCATACTATCCCCCAACCATTTCCCAGTCCAGCCTTAGTCCAGCTTCATTCGCTATACGTTAATGACAAACTGGGAGGATGCCGCGATACAGAGCCATTTAATCTCTGCGGTCACGAGTCGGAAAACAGGTCTCAGTGTGTGTGTGTGTGTGTGTGTGTGTACAGTGGGGGTGGGGTAGATGTGATAAGGGAGGGAGGGAGGGAGGAGGAGGATGAGGAGGAGTCAAGTCATGGTGTTGGTGGGAAAAAGGAGAGGGAGAACGAGGAGAGAAATAAAAATGAGAGAGAGAGAGAGAGAGAGAGAGAGAGAGAGAGAGAGAGAGAGAGAGAGAGAGAGAGAGAGAGAGAGAGAGAGAGGGGGGGGGGGGAGTGAGGGGGGATGCGTGGGGACAGGTGTGTGCGTGCTTAAACGGACATAGACTGTATCATCTACTTTGATGAATAACAGTTTAATAATTAGGGCGCCTGCGTGTTTCCAGGTGCATGATAACTATTGCTCATCACCATTATCATTACTATGGCGGCGCCATCATGTAGTGGGTGTGGTGGGGGGTGACTGGGAGGGAGAGGAGGAAGGAGGGGAGGGGAGCGGAGAGGGAGGAAGTGGTTAAGTGTTACATGGGTGTGATGGAGAGTGGGAGGGTGGTTGGAGGTGAGGGGGATGTGAGGGGGGAGGGGGTAAGGGGAAGGATTAAGAGGGAGGGGTTAGATGCTATGTGGGTGTGGCGGAGAGAAGAGGTTGGGGATGAGGGGCATGTAGGTGGGATGGGGCAGAGGGGGAGGGGAAGGTGTGTGTGTGTGTGTGTGTGTGATGGGGGGAAGGGGAGAAAGGGGTTAGGAGCTTAGTGGGTGTGAGGGAGGTAAGGGAGGAGGGAGGGGGGAAGTGTATGTGTGGTGGGGGGAAGGCGAGAGAGTAGGAGGGAGGGGCTAGGTGCTATGTGGGTATGATGGAGAGAGGGAGGGTGAGGGTGGAGGGTGAGGGGATGTAGGGGGATATGTGTGTGGGGGAATGAGGGGGATGAAAGCGCACACACCTCATTGTTATTGTTATGGTGCTCGTTTACGTTCGCTGGTGAGGAGACGATGTTATGTCTGTCTGTCTGTCTGTCTGTGTATGAATGTTACGAGTCCATATCACTATTCTCTCTCTCTCTCTCTCACACACACACACACACACACACACACACACACACACACACACACACACACACATATCATATCAAAGGTTGCAGAACTTATTGTGCCATATCCAATAGAAGTATTAAAAACTCTGAAAAGTGTAAGAAAAAAAAATCAAAAAGCTTTTCGAATTTTCTAACACTGGATTTTTTTCTTGAATTTCCTTACATGGTGCTCTTAATGGCGCGGGTCTGAGCTCATCCAACCCTTGTAAGCGTGATGATATGCATAAAATTGTAGCTAATGTTTTGCGGGAACGAAGGTATTTGAGCTGAGGCCACGATAAAATTCCGAATATTCTCCGTGCATTAGATTCATTACATTGGGTTCATTATAACAACACTGCCAGAAGAAAACTAGTGCCGCCAAAAAAACGCGCGTTGAAAGTATAATAATGTTGATCAGGAGGGAAAAAAATGTCTTACTACGCCGTGGCTCTCTCTTAGCGGGAGTTTTTTTGGTGTGAGTGTTTTTTTTTGTTTTTTTTCATCAGCTTCTTCCGTTAGCGTAAAAAAATACGGTGCGTTTATTGTGACTAATTCAGGTAACAGGAAGTCTTAAAAATACCTCAAGCTTATTGCAACAAATTGTTCTTGAGAAGAGAATGTGATGTTTCCTAAGCAGTTTTACTACTCCGAGCTGGTTTGCTGTTTTTATGGCAAGAGAGAACAAGACAAACCATAAAAAAATTCCGAGTCTAGAAAGAAAGTAAAATATAATATCAAAAGAGGAATATCTGATTTAAGTTTATAGGTACCTTGATATCTTCCTGTGCTCTGGTACCTTCAAACTGCCATTTATTCGTCAGCCACATAGCGAACTGAGAGCAATATATTTTACACTTCCAAAAAAAGAAGAAAAAAAAGGTTTCTTCCGCTTGGTCGTTAGCCATGGTCATCACCCTAAAAGTCTAGTTAATAGGGACAAGACACCAACCTGTGAAGGAAAAATATTACAATTCCAGTTAAAAGAAAGAATTATATATTACACATTCAGTTCATGGGGAATAAAATCAGAATCGAGTACCTGTCCCTGGTGTTGATGCAGATTTGTGACAAGTGTGGCCGGCCGTCGTGTTGCCCTTATTCACGCGCGTCTGAAGAGAGCTGCCGGCCTCCCCCCGCCACCCCTCGGAAGGCCTAGCATACGCCTGATTTATTGCGCGCGAGACCAGGAATGTGCTGAGGTGACAGTTTTATGATGCCTGACTAGTTCGCAAAGAGAATTATGCGCACGTGTTGTGGCAATGCTGGAATTCTAGACATTACGACCATTCACAGCAATATTTATGTAACGGTGATTGCAGGAGAATAGCGTGGCGGGGAAGAAAAACTGAAAATGCTGCAAGATGTGTAGCTGTTTGGCAGGCCTTCAGAAGGGTGAGACGGGTCAATGATACAGTACAGCTAACAATGAAAGTGCGAGAAGACTGGTCAATGATACAGTACAGCTAACAATGAAAGTGCGAGAAGACTGGTAGTGATACAGTACAGCTAATAAAACCAAGCTGAGTGTGTGGATGAGGTTGTCACGCCCCCGCCCTGACCACTCTTGAAAGGCTCCAGGACTGGCCACACATACCTTGTCGTGGTGTGAAGTGCATGAGGACCTTTTTATATCTCTGCCGACTTTTGCTTCTTTTTTTTTTTTTTTTTTTTTTGTGGGGGGGGGGGGGATGATTTGGGGAACGGCAGCTCCAATATGCAAGTGTACGAACGGCCACTCACCTCTTCTCCGTGGGAATATACAGAGAGAGAGAGAGAGAGAGAGAGAGAGAGAGAGAGAGAGAGAGAGAGAGAGAGAGAGAGAGAGAGAGAGAGAGAGAGAAAGAGAGAGAGAGAAACTTATAAATATACATACATACACATTCTTAAATTCATCCATTTAAAATATCCATACATACATGCCTTCATATATACATACATACATGCATACATACACACGCACGACCTGTATTTTTTCACCAACAAATCGGGCAGCGATAAATATTATCCCCAAACATTTTCATGAAAACAGAATATTAAGTCACATATTTTTCCCCTCTCCTCCCTCCTCCACACACGAGTAAATCATGCGCAACAAATATCTGCAAATGATATCCAAACCGAAATAATAATTAGGCTTCCATAATTACCCGTGGTAGTTCAGAGAATTCGGTGTACTGGAAAGCGTGCGTCAAATATCAAAGGGAGCGTCCGGGAGCACTATTTGGCGTGCGTCACTTCATTACCTCCGCGCTGGCTTCCCCGCCGCTGCCCGCCACGCCGCGACTTGCCGCCTGCCGCCCCCCGCCGCCGCCGCCAGCGCCGCCGTCCACTACCGCCGCCCCGCGCAGCCTGATACATGGCGGAAAAACGCATCAACTTATTGTGCCGAGTGTGTGTGTGTGTGTGTGTGTGTGTGTGTGTGTGTGTCACGATACGTTATTCTCCCTCTATTTTTTTTTTTGCCCATGTCGTTTTTTTTTATTCCGTAATAAAATTTTGCCTTCAGACGCCTGCAGGACAGATACTTTGGGTTAGTCTCGTGTTCGTCACCTCTTGCGGCGAGTTGCCTCAGCGATGTGGCGGCTCCTTTACACCTTCCAGCATTGGCGTTGACTGAAAGGACTGTTAGTGAATACGTAAGTGTATGTCTGAATTAGTAAGACATATGGCTGACGGCAAAATAAACATACTACTTTTACGAACAGCTCATCTTTGGCAACGCTCTTCAGTTACCCTCACGACACCGAAGCGAAGGTCTTGATAACTACGTACAATTCGAGAACTTCATCCAGTATTTATTTAACTGCTTGTTGTAGGTTTGAGGCGACCCATTATATAAGGGCTTGTGACTCGTACTTTGAAGGACACGGATCTTCGGTATCTGTCTAATTTTCTGTACACTGTAATATATCTATGGTAGATTAAGTTAATCCCCTTTCGAATTCTCTTCTTTATTGATTCCGCCGATGGCAGTTGAAAGTGGCGCTGTAATTGTGAATAAATAGCCTGGGAACTCTTTCCCGTGGCCTTTTATCGCCGGGATTTTTACGAGTGGCTTCAAATGTTAGCCTGAAGAGGAACACCTCCTCCTCCTCCGTCTTTAACGAGGGATGAGTCAAGAGCAGCGGCAGTATCTACCTTGTGGAAAAAAGAAAGAAGAAAATATATAAAAAAAATCTCATCGCCACTTTTTCTTCGCGTAAATGATATTAAAAAAAATAGTAAAATGTGAAATGGGTCTTTTGGACAAGTGAAGGTAGACCGAACAATGACCCATCAACACACACACACACACACACACACACACACACATACACACACACACACACACACACACACACACACAAAGACACCGCTCCGGTGGTACAATCGGTAGAGCGCTGTGCTGCGAGGCTTAACGGCCAAACAGGCGGCGGTTCGAGCCCCGCTCAGGCCGGATTCTTTCGGTTGACTAGGAGTGGTTACTGTCCCCCCTTGAGCAAGGGTGATGGGGGTGGTGAGTGAGGTCCTGGCAGTACCCAGAGATCGACGATAATGAGCACTTGCTCTCGTCGGGAGGGTACCTGCTGGCGAAAGCGAGTCCAACTCGTGATCAGTCCGTGGTGAATTACACACACATACAGAAGGAGGATACGCACTTGTGATGCTGGTAAGGATCCGCACCCGTGTGCTCAGACGTTTTCGCCCCTCACTACAACTATTTACAAAGGCCACAAAGGAAATCAGTCGGGTTCTCATGAGTGTTTTTATCGTTTATGGTGCAGAAGCCTCGTTAAATATCACTTGGCTCACTAAAATACTCACCGAAATAGTAGCACAGCCTCTACGACAACCTTGTCAAATGTGGGTGCTGCTTCTCCGGCGTAGTCCATTGATCACGCGCGTCTTCCTGGCGGTGGAAATGTCAGAGGCGGGCAGCGGCAGGGGCGGAGGAAAGGTCGCGACGAGATGAATGACTTGATTGGCTGTAGCGCCCCCGCTCAGTGAACCTGCCAAAGACACACGGTTACGAAAAATGGAGGAAAAACTGAATATTGCAGTGGTTTTCCTGGTTTGTGGTGTAAAGTGTTAGCTTACTCTCTCTTTCCCACCCCTTCGATCGCTATTCATTTCCCATAGTTATTAGGTTACATATGTGGAAACAAGTAAACAAACACCATAGCTTTCAGACCTCTCTCTCTCTCTCTCTCTCTCTCCCTTCGACCTCTGTGTGTCTGTTGTTCCCTGCGTTGAGGTTGAATGTCCTCTTCGTAACCGAGGCTTAACTGTGTTACTGCATCCCTCATGACCTATTCTACTACAAGTGTTTTGTAGCGCTCCTCTTCGACCTGTTTGCTTCATTTATTACAGCTGATAGGCGCTGTGTTGATTAAGGGCTTATAGCTGTGTGTGTGTGTGTGTGTGTGTGTGTGTGTGTGTGTGTCACCCCACCATTGAGTCTCATTAACAGTAGAAACAACAGCAACAAGAAGGTAAACGACAGTAGTGAGGTTGACTGGACACACACACACACACACACACACACACACACACACACACACACACACACACACACACACACACACAGACCCCAGGGACAGGCACGGGCCCTCGGTGTGCACGCCCGCCAACACATCTCCTCCAATTACACAAAAAATATCGAGAATCTATTCGCATTTTTTGATAAATAAAAATAATAATAATTTTATCTGTCTTGAGCTTCTGGGACACGCTGCATGAGAGAGAGAGAGAGAGAGAGAGAGAGAGAGAGAGAGAGAGAGTCAGTCTGCAGGAGCTTTTCTTTCAAGACTCGTAAATATTTAGAACAACGAAAAAATTCGTCGAGAGTATTACGGAAATACTTGGTAAATAATATACATACGGATATATATTTTTCTTCTTTCATGAAGTAGCATTAGATCGTCTTCTGTTCGATTCCCTCCGCTCTTTGTGCTTGATATGATTCTCTCTCTCTCTCTCTCTCTCACACACACACACACACACACACACACACACACACACACACAGAGAAGCAGAAGCAGCAGCATCAGCTGGCCTTGTCGGGGCCACCTGGACACAAGAATCCGCTGCGGCGTGTTTGTTCATTCGTCGAGTGCCTATACTTATCTGTCTCTCAGCCCATATATGTGTGTGTGACTCTCGCTCTCTCTCTCTCTCTCTCACACACACACCCACACACACGTGCAGATGTATATGTATTTATCATATACAGGGGAGGCGGTGGCTGAGTGGTTAGCGTGACTGCCCCGCGTTCAGGAGCTCCAGGAGGGACGAGGGTTCGAATCCTGGCCGCCGCACAGCTGAGGTTTTTCAATCACCGCCGAGTGGCCTAAGACTACCCACATGCTGTCCTGAAGACCACCCATCAACCTGGTCTCTTGATAAAGTCTCCAAAGAGAGGCTCAAAGATGAGTTCCGGGGGGCAGCATGAGCCAACACAAGATGGCGCCACTATAAACACTCGCCTGTGCCAGAACGGACCATTAGGCCCCACTGGATATATATATATATATATATATATATATATATATATATATATATATATATATATATATATATATATATATATATATATATATATATATATATATATATATATATATATATATATATATATATATATATATATATATATATATATATATGTACATATACACGCACACACATAAACAATGGCACAGCGCCACAGATTATACACACAAACACATACAAAAGTCTGGCGCGGGCGGTGTTTTTGTTCATAGAATTGTTTTGTAATTCTCTCTGCTCGGTCATTAATGATGTGAGCTGGACAGCGTTTGGAAATTCCCGACGGAAATGAATGAGGAAAATATAATATAGTGTCACACTCACATTTTGATATTTTGTTTGACTAGTTTTACTCGGGATTTTGTTTTTTGTTTTTTCGGACTGTTTTGCGTGTAAGGAGGTTATTTGTTCTGTTTATTTATTCATCTGATCAAATTCATTTGATATTTCGGTGAGTATCTTGATTTAATTCACTTGAGATTTATTGATTATTATAAAACTTCGCTTTCCACTGTTCCTTTCTTTGTATAACATTCCTCGTGGCTTGGTGTTTGCTCAATCTCTTTGTCCTCTCTCTCTCTCTCTCTCTCTCTCTCTCTCTTTAAAACGACAATTCCTCTTTTTAGTGTCTTCTGTATTGTAGCCTGTATCTCTGTTCTCTTTTTGTCTGTCTTTTTTACATCCTTATCGATGCTCCTTATACTTCCCTCTTTTATTTATAGATACTCCATATATTTCTTTATTATGTTGTCTTGTCTTCCTTCTCCTTTTCCTCCCTTCCTTCTCATACACCTCTATGTTCTCTCCTTCATATATGTCTTCTCCTTTCTTCAAACAAGCCTCAATCCCATTTCTTTCTTTGTTTAGTTCTTTCCTCTCCTCTCTTATCCTCAAACAGACCTCACTCCCTTTTCCTCATTTGCTTAGTACCTTCCTCTCCTACACCCACAGACCTTCATTCCTTGCATGTTCTCTCCTCTTCTTCCCACAAGCCTCATTCTTTCGCCCGCCTATATCTGTCCCCAAGTGTCTTTCTGCAAACCTTCATTTCATCCTAGCTACTTCTTCCCATGTGTCTTCATCCCCTCTATTCCCACGCCGTGTATATATGTGTCCCTTCCATACACCCTTCGTTACACATCACGCCGCAACTAACTGTCCTCTGTGTTCAGCGTACCAATTACCATTCCATGCTTGCCTTCCTTCCAGGTTATACGGGGGACGTGGAGAGCATTGGAGAAGAGCGTATCATCCCTTCCACCACTAGCACTGCTGCCTCGCCTCCCACCTCCCTCCCGCCCTCCTTCTAAGCGGTGTTTCATGGCAGCGTCAGAGGTAGGTGAGTGAGTATTTGGGTCGCCTTGTAACTGGGTCTCGGAATGGTAATGTGGCCCCAATCGCTTGTTACGAGAGGAGGAGGAGGAGGAGGAGGAGGGGCAGAAAAAGTGATCATGCTCCTCTTCTTCCTATTCCTCTTGTTCCTCTTGCTGTTGTTATTGAAGGGAGAAGAGAAGGTAATCATGCTCCACCTCTTCTTTTTTCTCTTCCTCTTGTTCCTCTTGGTGTTATTGGAAGAGGAGGAAAGGTGATCATGTTCCTCTTCTTCCTCCTCTTCCTCTTATTGTTCCTCTTTCTGTTGTTGAAATAGGAGGAGAAAATGTGATCTTCCTCTTCTTCCCTTTCTCTTGTTGTTCATCTTTTTGTTGTTGAAAGAAGAGAAAAGGTGATCTTGCTTCTCTTTTTCCCTTCCTCTTGTTGTTCCTCTTTCTGATGTTGAAAGAGGAGAAAAGGTAATCTTCCTCCTCTTCTTCCTCCCCTTCCTCTTGTTGTTCCTCTTGCTGTTGTTGGAGGAGGAAGAGGAGGAGGAAAAAAGGTGATCTTCCTCCTCTTTTTCCTCTTGTTCCTTTATCTCTTATTGAAGGTAGGAGGACAGGTGATCTTGTTCCTCTTCTTCCTCCTCTTCCTCTTGTTATTCCTCTTGCGCTTTTCGGAGGTGGAGGAGGATAAGTGATCATGCTCCTCTTCCTCTTCTTGCTCTTTCTGTTGTTGATTTTGTACTGGTGGTGGTGATGGTGGTGGTGGGGGGGGGGGAAGGGAAGGAAGTAACAGAATGGTGATTTGATTTGAATTTAGAGAGAGAGAGAGAGAGAGAGAGAGAGAGAGAGAGAGAGAGAGAGAGAGAGAGAGAGAGAGAGAGAGAGAGAGAGAGAGAGAGAGAGAGAGAGAGAGAGTACTTTTGCTATTTGCGTTTTTATTATTTTATTTGTAAGTAAAACGAAAGTTGATGTCGGTGAGTAAGAGTTATTTTTTCCCTTCGTTCTTTTTTCTTTTCTTCCTTACTTGTTTTTCTTCGTCAGTTGATATTTGCACATAAGAGAGCGTGCTTAGTGCTTATAAAGATGGCCATGGTAATATACAGGCTAGTCCTTTTTTTTCCAACAACGAGAAAGTTGCTCTAATATATAGTAAGGAAAAAAAACGAAGCATGCTTGATTGAGGAAAACTTGAAAGATTATTGTGGTCTGATTATTTTTTCTTCTGTTTTTCTTATTTGCATTAAGTGTTACGACCTCTTTAGTTTTATGGTGCTTCTCTCTTTTATTTACTAGATACAAACAAATCCCAATACAGAAACATACAACTGCCAAAAGTTACAGTGAGGTGTTGCAGACTATCTTAGGCAGGAGAAATATACAGTAAGATTAAGATTCTCTCTCTCTCTCTCTCTCTCTCTCGATATCCTCTATCTTTGTATATCGATTCATCTATCTATTTTCTTACATTTATCTCTCGTTTTGATTCTTTCAACCAAAGAGTAGCGTAACAGCAGACTGTGTAGATGCCAGCGAGGAGTGGCGTGTCTGGGTCTCTCACAAACATTACAAGCGCCGTGAATTCATGTTAACCTGCTCCTTATGTTGAAAAAAAAAAAAAAAAATCTTGTTTGGTGCCCCAGCAGACGGCCCCAAGAAACTTTTTTTTTTTTGGGGGGGGGGTGACTCTAGTTGATAATTTAATTTTTATTTGTCGGAACTTTCCTTCAGCCGCTATTTGCCCTTTTCTGCTATCACGTTTTTGCCTGTTCGTGGGTATTTAAATTTTGGTGTAGAAAGTTGTGTCGTAAATAAAAAGAAGAAGAAAAAACAGGCCGACATACTTGCTTACAGTTTGCAGCGATTAAATGATAATGCAACTAATGTTTGTGTGCGTGTCTGTGCTTGCGTGCATTCGTGTAATTCACCACGGCCTGATCACGAGCTGGACTCGTCATCGCCAGCAAATACCTTATCGATCAGAGCAAGCTCCTAATAGTCGATATCTGGGTACAGCCTTCACCTTCACACACCACACCCCCCATGCCCCTTGCTCACAGGGGAACAGTAACCGCTCCTTGTCGGTGGAAAAATCTCGGCCTGAGCGACGCTTGAACCTGTGTGTGTGTGTGTGTGTGTGTGTGTGTGCGAACAAAAAATATATGTATTCTTGTTGATATAAATGAATTTAGGGATCCACTGAGAGAGAGAGAGAGAGAGAGAGAGAGAGAGAGAGAGAGAGAGAGAGAGAGAGAGAGAGAGAGAGAGAGAGAGAGAGAGAGAGAGACAAGCAAATAAGCAAACAGATAACAGACAATGCATAGAAACCCAGTACACCCCCCTCCCCCCCACACACACACACTGAACTATGTGATGTACCGGTCATAGCTTACGTGGTTTTCTATAGTCCACCACCACCACCATCACCACCACCACCTTCACCTCCACACCTTATCGGTCATCCTCACAGGTGGCGCTGAAGATGATCGTTCTTACCTGTAGGCAGATCCCGTAGCAGTTCACAGCCCTGCTGAAAGCCTAATATAAGGACCAATACCTCTCGGCGTGAAGACCTGAAGAACCCTGACGCGTTCGACAACTGGCCTTATAGAGAATGGGTATTTAGTGCATCGGAATCCGCAGTAGTAGTAGTAGTAGTAGTAGTAGTAGTAGTAGTTATAGTAGTAATGGATGTAACACGAATAGGTACAACAGTTATAGTATAGTAAGTGGCAGTGGTATCAAAGTGGCTCCTTATTCTCTCTTTCTGCTTCACATTACTCTCGCGGCCTCATGTGATTAGCAGGCAACATCGGGGGTGAGTTTAGGCAGCAGCAGGAGGAGAAGAATGGGGCCGCAGCATGAAGAGGAGAGGGGTAGCCGGAGGAGAGAGAGGGAGAGGGGGGCAGCAGCAACGGTATTAAAAGTATAGGGGCAGGAACCTCACTCATCCCACTCTACATCCTGGTCCTGCTCTCGGTCTTAATATCCCCACATATGTAATTTTCCTTCTGATCATCTCTCCTCTCTACTTTCTTTTATTATATCTTCTCTACGTTCTCTTATCGCCTATATTTTCTTTTATCTCTTTTCTACTTCTTTAATACGAGCAGTGAAACCGTTTTTTTTATTTTTTTATTTGTTTTAACCCTTGATCAGCTTCCTCTACTGTTAAAAAAAAGAGCGTGAGTGAGTGAGCCCTGAGCTGACTACAGTGACACTATAGATCAGCCTGTGTTGTGGGATCATTGTCACCATACTTCCTTGACATCACCATACACGTCATCGACATCACCATGGTCATCACCGTATATATATCACCATAGATCAGCCTGTGTATAGTGTGATCATTGTCACCATACTCCCTTGGGATCACCATTGATGTAGGCCTCACCATAGACATCACCATAGGTCAGTCTTTGTAGTGTGCTCATTGCCATCAGACCCCCTTGGCATCATTTTATCCACATCGTCTCATTTACAAACTGCAATAAGAGGCTTGAGTTGAGGGAACACCAGTAGCAGCAGGAGATGGGAAGCAGAAGGTAGGAGCGAGGGAGCAAGGAGGCCGCTCGCTGCAAGGGGTCAAACGTGGTCACAGTGTGCTTTGATCTCCGGTATACTAAGTAAATGGCCTCGGGGTTGATGTCGCGTCTTGTGTCACTGCCCGGCGATTTTGTCCAGGCTAAGAAAATCGTTTGGTGACTTCCCGGCAGCGTCACCTTTCCTCAAAACACGAGTAGCCGACGCAGACATTCCCTTTTCTCGCTAAGGATGAGCTATGTTGATTCTCGGAAAATATTCGTTTATAATTCCTTTCCGTTTCCCGAATTAATTATGGATGAGTTTTGAGTGACGTGGTTTTCGATTTCTTCATCTTTAGAATTACTGAAATATCCCTTATATACATGTTCCCAGAAGCTATTTCCGGATACTTTAATATTTATTGCGTTTGTGAATGATTTCAAAATATCTCAACTACCTCCCTTCGAAATCTAGTATTGCGTCACTCGTTATTATACCAAATGATTGCATCGTGTCTGCCTGTCCTTGTAAGGCACTGCTTCCATCTTTAACATTGCTGGCTGGATGCATGGCCTGAGCGAAAGTCTGTGATATGTTGGCTAATGCTGGGTGCTGCGTCTTGTCAGCGGCAGCCGTTCATCACAAATAGTCTCGCAAGCCACCATGACAAGTGTATATTATTTTCCTCTGTGTGTGTGTGTGTGTGTGTGTGTGTGTGTGTGTGTGTGTGTGTGTCGGTCTACTTGCTTGAAGGCTGTAGGTCTGTGTCGATAGCTTTCAACAACTTTTCTCACCTATTTCTACATCTTCATCACATTTTCGACCACCTTTTTCCTGTTTCGATCATTGTCTGCCATATGGTTTACACACACACACACACACACACACACACACACACACACACACACACACACACACGGCTACAGTTAATGTGTCTGCGTCTTCAGTCACATGCTCCCTCAGGCCCTCATAAGCATCACATCTCTACAGCTCAATTACCACGGCTGTCTGCCTCGGTCTCTTACCCATTCAGCGGAACAAGATTCATGCTGCTCTTAGGTGTTTATCGCCAATCAAATGTTGTTTCTCCTTCTCTATGAGTCAACTACCCTAAGTCTTGTCATCGTGTTCCTGTGAGATAATTCTGCATAAGTTAATGATGTTTGCTTTTGAGCCTGCTCCAATACTGTTAGCAATTCCTCTTGATGATAAAACACTAGTTGATGATTTGACTCTATCTTCACTAACAATAACCAAGTGTAGAGATTCTGTATTCTATCAGCGCAACCGACCAACAGGGACCTTCATACACTGTGGAGCGAGTGAGTGGCTGGTTTGTTATTCTGCGATGCTGGTCACAGTGTCCTCTAAATGGTAGAGCACTGAGCCTCGCTAACTTCACTATCAAAAAGCAAGTATAAAGTTTCTATAGTCCATCAGACTCACCGACCAACGAGACATTTCAGAAAACTGCAGTGAGCGGCTGGCGGTGTATAATGACACACAGAAAATGTCTGCCGCTTACCGTCAACAAAGGGAGCAGAAACATTGACTGCAAAATGCGCGGAATGACAATCAAGAGCCGGCCCTCGCTGCGTCAAACGGCAAATTATAAACCTGAACACGGAAAATTCTCTTCTCTTAAAAAGCTGTTGAAAAAGAGAGGAGGAGGGAAATGAGAGATCATGATGGGTAATAGGATGCTGATTTTCATCACACACCACGTGTTTTATTTACCAAAGCAACTTCAGTGTATGCATTTTTATCACCCGCCTTCGCGTAGCGGGATTTTTTTTTCCAAAACACCGAGAATATATAAGCTTTTTTCCTCTCGAACAAGCCTCGTGCAGCGCCACATTCAGAACAACGAGGCTTTGCTCATTTGGCAGGATCGCCGGTAACGCGGGACCGACTCGTCGATGGGAAATGGAAACAACCAGATTTTATGTTCCCTATAAACAGGGCGATGAGACGACCCCCCCAAAATATTATAGACAAGCGGCATTTCAGTTCTGGTCGAACATTCGAATGTTTCTCACATATTCGTTGAAGAAGAGACATTTCAGACATCAAGCTGAACAAGATAGTTTTGTGTTCAGTCATTGGGGACTTATAACAACAGAAATGAGTCAAATCACGGAATGGATATATATTTTTAAAAGATAGTATTGTAGGAGAAAGGATTTAGGATTTTCAGTGCATGACTCCCAACAGATCACACACACACACACACACACACACACACACACACACACACACACACACACAGAGAGAGAGAGAGAGAGAGAGAGAGAGAGAGAGAGAGAGAGAGAGAGAGAGAGAGAGAGAGAGAGAGAGAGAGAGAGAGAGAGAGAGAGAGAGAGAGAGAGAGGAGAAAACAACATTACGACTTACCCGACATTTGTGACAAAAGATACATCCTTTTTGTGCCTCCGTGTCGCCGCATTAAGAAGAGTAGAGTGCGCTGGACGCTGCCTCGCCATGATAGAATTTTGCTCCATTATTGTGCAGCGGAATAAATCACTCACAGCATTCAAAAACAGGACCACGCTTGCGGGTCTTATTACTGAGGCTTTCACTCTGACCAAACGAGGATGATTATAGGAAGTAAAAGAAGAATATCGGAGAAAAAAAGTTACTTCATTGCTTCCTAAAATAACTCGAAGGTCTTATTAGGAACACTCGGACTCATTACGTCAGAGCGAGGATAATTAAAGGAAGCAAGACAAGAAACACGGGAAAGGTTAGTATGGTATTATTCCTCATATAGCTTAGTAGCGAATAACGGATAAATGTCTGCCTTTTTTGTTTTCATTTAAGTTTGCCCTTCCGCTGCTTTCTTTGCTGTAAAAAAAGAAAGGAGTGACGAATAACGAATAAATGTCTGGCTTTTTTGTTTTCTCTTATTTTTGCCTCCAGGTGCTTTCTTTGCTGTAAAAAAGAAAAAGGAGTGACGAATAACGAATAAAGATAACGAATCCCACATCATAATACTTAAATTTGGTGCAAGGTTTAAAAATGGAAGGGTGAAGAAAGATACATACGTCACAGAGCTGAGTAAGCCATTGCACTCCACATTCCCAGCACGCAACAATCTTTCAAATGGTGTGTGATCGGAGAGCCGCGCCGCAGAGAAGGACAAAGGACACAAACCACACCTGCATTACAAAAAAAAAAGAGGGACGCGGACATACGTGATGGAATTCGCCACTCCTTGCACTATATATACATTCCCGGCACGCCGTAAGCCCTTCAAGTGTGTGTCTTTGCTCGGAAAACTGCGGCATAGCTACGCGAGGAGACTAACGAGACTTACATTACGCCAACATGTTAACCCATAAAACCAGAGCTAAACTTTATAAAACACATCCATGGGGACAACACAACACCGCTGCACCTCCACCTCACCACCACCACCACCACCACCACCACCACTGAGGACAAGCAGAATTAATACTATAAACCTGTTCACACTCAGTACAGAGCCGTATATTGGACGCCAGAGCAGGTCAAACAAGCCACCTCACCCGCCATCACCTCTCCTGCCATCACCTCACCACCACATCCCAATATATTGCTTCATGTCACCACCACCACCACCACCGCACGCTAACAGATTCTATTTTGATGGCGTGTATATATTGATAGATAGGTAGAGGCACGCACGCACGCACGCACGCTTGGCCAAAAGTCTAAATTGAACTATAAAATTATCAAACAATATTAAAAGTGGTCAGTTCAGGCCGGGTTTGGTACGCTGAAGGTAAAAAAAAAAAAAAAAAAGAGCATAAAAGAAAAAAATATTATTACACCGGAAAATAATAATGCACATTTATTACGCTACGGTAAAAAATGGCACCAAAAAAGCACTGTTGCTAAATTGTTTAATGATTTACTTTTATATATATTTTTTATCCTCCCTCCTCCGGTCCCTCCTCCTCCGCCTCCTCCCGTTCCCTTAATTGACGCTATATTGGCAGTGGGTCTGAGGTATTTAAATAGACAGTCATTGTTATTATTAGTGTTACGCCTGTCATCTGCGTACCACTCTTGTTTAACTTCATCTTTTTTTTTTCCTCAGCGTCATCGTCCTCTTGATTTTCTCTCTTTATTTTTTTCTTGTGTTTTTCCTCTTTCTTCTCCTCGTCCTCTCCTCTTTCTCCTTCTCTTTCCTTCCTCTTCTTCCTCCTACTTCTTCTGCTCCTTCCTTCCTCTTTTTCCTCCTACTTCTCCTTTTCTTTTCCTCCTCTTTTTCCTCCTACTTCTCCTTCTCTTTTCCTCCTCTTTTTCCTCCTACTTCTCCTTCTCTTTTCCTCCTCTTTTTCCTCCTACTTCTTCTCTTTCCTTCCTCTTTTTCCTCCTACTTCTCCTTCTCTTTTCCTCCTCTCTTTCCTCCTACTTCTCCTTCTTCCTTCCTCTTTCTCCTCCTCCTCCTCCTCCTCTTCCTCCTCCTCCTCCTCCTCCTCCTCCTCCTCCTCCTCCTGCCCAATCACCACCACCACCGCCTCCTCCTCCTCTTTCATCGTGTTATTAATTACCATTCTCTCGTTAAAATCATGGCATCACTTTCCTTCGGGGCAGCTCTGGAACTTTCGCGCAGCACAACGCAACACAACACTCACTAACGAGATTGCATTGGGGTCAGAAGGTTTGTGTGTCCGTCATTGTGTCTTGTCTGTGTGTGTTTGTCTGCGGGGGCACCGGCGAATACTTCTGCATTATTGACATCTCAGACTCACGCACGCACTCACGCACTCACGCAATGCAACAGAACACAGATAGTATCCTTTCCTCTCAAGCAACAGAACCATTCGATAGAAAAACAACAGAGAGAGAGAGAGAGAGAGAGAGAGAGAGAGAGAGAGAGAGAGAGAGAGAGAGAGAGAGAGAGAGAGAGAGAGAGAGAGAGGTAGTGAGAGGGATGGATACAGAAAAAAAAAATAGATGACAGGGCAAAGAAAAGCTGGTAAAACATATACGAGACTGTTCGCTGGATGTCTACGCAGAAAGCAAGGAAGAAAACCCCATTTCATAACAGCAGCAGCATACGAAAGGGGACAGGGATGGTAGTAGGGGTGGAGGTTGATGTAGTGGTGGTGGTGGTGGTGGTCAGGCAAGGTATAGGGGTGGGGGGGGGCAGGAGAGCCCTCGTTCAGCACCATTGAGGAGAACACAAAGCCGTGATTGGAGGTAATTGTTCTCGTCAACCGTGTTTTTGTTAGTGGCACTTAGTGACGCGGAAATAGACGGTTTGTTGAGGGCTGAAGGACAGGGAAGGAGGGATGGGAGGGAAAGATGTGCCTCAGTGTGGTTTGGTAAGCGGTTATAGATAAACGTATGCAGGGATGAAGAGAAGGGGGGGAAAGATGCGTAAGTGTGTAGCTATGTGCGGATAGGCAGGAGGATAGAGATAAACGTGGAGGGATGGAGGGAAGAGAAGGAAAGATGAGTAAAGGTGTAGCTGAGTGTGGATAGACAGGAGGAAAAAGATAAGCGTGGAGGGATGGAGGGAAGAGAGGGAAGGATGCGTTAATGTGTAGCTGAGTGTGGATAGGCAGAAGGAAAAAGATAAACGTGGAGGGATGGAGGGAAGAGAGGGAAGGATGCAATTTAATGTGTAGCTGAACGTGGATAGGCAAAAGGATGGAGGTAAACATGCAGGAGTATAGAGTGAAGAGGGAGAAAGATCCTTGAATTTGTAGCTCAGTGTGGCTAGGAAGGAAGATAGAGATAAACATACAGGGATGGAAGAAGGAAGAGAGGGAAAGATATGTAAGTATGTATCTGAATGCGGATAGACAGGAGGATTGATAGAGTGAGCAACGGAAGCATAAATCGAAGGTAAAAAGGATGAAATATAAATCGGTGGAAAAAGAGATAAGCGGAAGCATAAATCGATAAGGAAACAATGATAAAAAGATAAATGGATGGATAGAGAGAGAAACGGAAGCATAACTCGATAAGAAAACAATGATAAAAAGATAAATGGTTGGATAGAGATGAACGGAAGCCTAAATCGTTAAGAAGAAAATAATGATACGAAGATAAATGGATAGATGTTTGTTTGGTTTTTTTCCTTTTTTTTTCATAGATTGGGTTCAAGGTTTTCCTCTCGGTCTTCCGTAGTTCGTTAGTTTTCTGCGTCGCTACAACAGTCAAAGTCCGATAGTGTTTTTCCTCCTCCTCCTCCTCCCCCACCTCCTCCTCCTCTCTTCGCTCTCTCTCTCTTTCTCTTCTTCTTGTTCTTCTTCTTCTTCTTCTTCTTCTTCTTCTTCTTCTTGTTTTTCTTCTTCCTCACGACAAACTTCACGAGGAATTTGAAAGCGAAGATTCAAGCACTTCATTTTTCTTCTCATCTCTACGGTAAGGGAGACGGGCCAAAGACAAAGTAAATAAATAAACAATAATCCCGGATACTTGCTGCTGTGCCAAAGTGAAACAGAAAGTACCCAAAGAGATTCAAGAGTTTATCCCCAATGGTGCTTTGAATGATATAAGTATTCCGATCCCATTCTACACGCTATCGGTTATGATATTAATCGGATACAACCTCCTCCTCCGTTATCCTACAGAGAAGTACATGAACCCAGTGGTGTTTTGAATGATATAAATATTCCGATTTCATTCTACACGCTATAGATTCTGATATATGCGGATACAACCTTCCTTCGTTATACTACAGAAAAAAAAAGATACCCATCGCTGTGATTCTCCTCTTTGTGTACATGCATACATTTGATATATACCTGTTAGTTATTTATTTTTGGAGCTTTGATTTTTTCCACAAAAGTTATTCGAGTCATACGGCGTCCCTCCCTCACCGACCTGCCGTAACCTGATTCTCGCCTGCTGTGTCGCGTTTCTTGCTGTCCACTGCGGCTGTGTTAGCGGTGACCGGTGTTGTTCTCTGTGTCTCTGTTGTTCTTGTTGTCGGTCCTTGTTACTCCCATAGCTACTACTCTACGTATTGTTAAGTCGTCTGCGTCCATTGCTTTTGTTATATTGTCTTTCACCGGTGCCTGTTATTCACTCTGTCTCACTTTCTCTGTCATTCGTGCCTCTGTTATTCAAGACTTTAATGGCTGTGTTAACCTGTCTGTGTATCTGTTACGCGATTGTCTGTGTTCTATTAACCCCTTGGATGCGGATTTCCAAGAAGACATCACCAAGCTACAGGAGTGGAACAAAAGTGGCTGCTACAATTTAGTAAAGAAAATGTGAAGTCATACATCTTGGGAGGGAAAATCCAGCATATTAATACCACATGGTAGGCGGTGGCCGAAGTGATAGCGTGTTGACCCATTCGCCGCGTGATGGACGACGCGGGTTCGAATATTCACGCTACCACTCGGATTTTCAGTCACCGCCGAGTGGCTTAAACTACCCACATGCTGTCCTGAAGACCACCCATCAACCTGGACTCTAGAGGAAGCCGTCCAAGCGAATCAAGAACGAGTTCCGGGGCAGCATGAGCCAATGCAAGATGGCGCCACTATAAACACTGCCTGCGCCAGAACGGCTGGGCTGACCATCAGGCCCCACCTGAAGAAGCCTTGGGCTGACCATCAGGCCCCACTGGGAAGATGCCTACTGGCGCAATAGGCAACAACGTAAAAAAAAAAAAACCCTCCACCTCCCACCACAGAGGCAGAGGAAGACCTGGGAGCATATGTTACCAGGCTACCAGTGAAGGCGAAATCCGTGCCAATCGCAGCGGACGGGTTAATTTCTTACTCTTGCACTTGACTCAGCTGTCTGTCTCTCTGTTACTCTTGTTTTGTTCTCTTCCACGGTTGTCTTCATGTTGGTGAACCGCATGTGTCTCTTATTTTCTTTCACCTTTGTTTTTATGTACTGTTAAAGAGCCATCTGTTTCCCTGTTACTTCGATTCTTACGTTATTTCTCACGTTATGTCTGTTACTCCGTCGCTATGTCTCCTCTGTCAGGCTGTTTAGTTGAAGCCTGTCGTTATGCTTATTCTTTACTGCTTACAAGGGTCTTTACGTAGTGGTTTATAGCTATTACTCAAGGCATTTGTAAACTTATCTTCATGCTTTCATTTTCAGCTTCTTGTTCTTCCATTGCATACTTCATAAACTTTGGCCTGCAAGTTTATTCTGTCTTAATTTTGTATCGAAAAGTATCAGGTGTGTTGTTTTTAAAGCTATTACCCCTCTTACACGGCTTAAAACTGTGATTATCAGCTCTTCCAAACTGCGGCTGATAAGAAGTGAACTGGACTTCCTGTAATTGTTTCCACTGGACTGATCTGTTAGTCTGCCAGTGGTGATTGGTGTCCTGTCAGCCGGAGCCTGTGTCGAGGGCATGAACCCAACACTCATCAGCCATTCTTGCACCTTGTCCACGCCAACACACCTGTGCGCCGGTATATTATTTTTCCCAGGCGCTGAATGACTTATAAAACAACTCAAACATATTTTACTAAAGTGATATCCTGAAATTGCGTAAAAATCTAAATGATCACAGGATTCTCTCTCTCTCTCTCTACAATCTCACCAGATCTTAGAAGTAACACAAATTATAATTGATTCAACTTTCGATCTGCTGCTTTGGAAATGAGCAGGTAACTCGTAATCTCGAACAAATAAAGGATATATAAGAGAAAATCAAACCACAACTGACGTAAATACTCGCCCTGCTTTGGAATCCCACACGCAAGTTGCTCGCACTAAACAAGCAGGAAATTAGAAAGAACACAAGAAACAGGATGTGTCACAAGCGCCTGAGAGACCAACACGCCCACCTATCAACAGCCTTATTGGTCTTGTCAAGTCCCGCGGCGGTAATGTTTCGACCTGCCCACACACACACACACACACACACACACACACACACACACACACACATGTAAAATTCCCCCTCCTCACATCACATGCTCGGCCGCTTTCAAACTGTTAGCAAGGCCTATTATTTCTCCTCCTCCTCCTCCGTCTTATCACCTCGCCTCTCAAGTGTCTATGTGCACATGTACGTTATCATATCCGAGTTGTTGCTTTCGTAACGTCGACTGCTTCGTAATGTACCTTGATGATCTGTGTGGTCTGAATTTCTATGTAAATATACGAATGTAAGTCTCTCTCTCAAAATGACCTAGAAATAGACTCATCACTTTTTTTTTTTTTTTTTTTTTTTTAGTCGGCCTTAATTATTGATAATTTTCGGCGATATTTCTTCCTGCAGTTCCCCCACCCCCCGCCCACTTCCAAAGCAAAAGGTGATTACTAAGATCTTGTTCTCGTTTATTTATTTATTTATTTATTTTTTTTATTGCTCTTTTGTGGTCAAGTCCTGTTGTGCCCTCAGCTTAGTCTCGTGAGGCCGGTGGTGGTCTCCTTCATCTTCTTATTCATGTTTTTTTTACAGACTTGGAAGGTTACATACGCATTAAGTTGGTCTTTTTTTTATTCTTTGTTTTTTTCTGCTTTTTCTTTGTTTTCTTCTTCTTTCTTCTTTCCTTGTTTTTTGTTGTTGTTTTCGTTCTTCTCTCAATTTTTTTTTCTTCGTCTCAGTCTTCGCCTTCTCTCTCTCTCTGATTTCTCTTCTTCGACTTCTTTTTTCTTTCTTCTTTCTTCTTTTTCTTTTTCTTTTTCTTCTGCTTTTTCGTCTTCGTCATTTTCTTTCTTTTCTTTCTCTTCTTTCACTTCCTCGTCTTCTTTCTCTTCATCTTCTTCTTCTTCTTCTTCTTTTTCTCCTGCTTTTTCTTCATCTTCTTCATCTTCTTTTTCACTCCTTCATTCATTCACTTTTTTTCCTTCTCTTACACCCACGAACTAATGGCACGTGTGAGGCCTCTGACTACAAGCGATCAATGTGCGTCATCCTTGTAGATACTGAGTCATGTCTCCTTAATCGCCGCACGCCACGAGAATTCAAATCAGTTTCTATTTTTTTCAGTTCGAGGCACTCACACCTCGGATCCCTTCCTTGATGCTATTTGCAGACGTACTTTACCCACACAACCGGCGCCGTAAGACCAGAGATATCGCGGCGCCAGGGTTTAGATCACCGGGGAGCGAAATTTGAGCATATATGTGTGTAGCTATTACTCCATCTGTCTATATCTATATCTTTAAAGAGGAGAATATTAAGACACCTCTCCTCCCGGAATTGACCTCTCTTTTGGCCTCTCGTTCTATATATATATTTTTTTTTCCCGAAGCAGCGTTTAGTGGGCTTTTTTGTTCATGTGTTTGTTTTTGCCGTAAAAAATAAGTGCATATTTGTCTAGTTATGTAATATACATCCTCGGAAACCTGGAATTGAGTATATATACTTACCTGTAATATTAATCTTTATATGTATGTCTAAAAAAAAAAATTAACTTCAGCGTCAGCAAAGGTCAAAGGTATCAGGTTAGCAATGCGTTTAATAAGGGGAAATTTTCTGAGTGTGTCGTTGAATGCTCAGACACGCCTTGCCATCGCCTACCTGCCTGGCCCCCCTCCCCCCCCCTCCCCCCACCCCATCCTGCATGACTCAACTTTTTTCCCAGAACGTCACCTTCCATCCTCTTGTCACCTTCCTCCACCTCCCACCACCGTCCACCTCGTAACTTAGCTGCAATGAACATTCATCTTCTTTCCGCATGTTTGCTGTTGTTGTTGTTGTTGGTGGTGGTGAGGTTGGTGTCGTTATTGTTGTTGTTGTTGGTGGTGGTGGTGTTATTGGTGTTGTTGCTTGTTGTGGTGATGGTGGTGATGTTGGTGTTGTTATTGTTGTTGGAGGTTGGTGTTATTGTTGTTGTTGCTGGTGGTGGTCGTGTTCTTGGTGTCGGTGCTGTTGGTGGTGTTAGGGGTGGTGGTGCTGGCGGGGGTGGTGATATTTTTGTTACTATTGTTGATGTTGTTATTACTGTTATTTTGCTGTTATTCCTGCTGTTGAATCTGCTTCTTCACTTTCTGCTGATGATTGCTCTAAGGATTTGTATAATAGTAATAATAATGATGATAATAATTATGATATAGCGCGAATACTATAATGCTATTTTCCTGACACCGTCGGGTACTCAGTGTTCCTTAAGAGTGCTCACCTTTTATTGTGCTCTCTAGACACAGTTTCCTCGTTTTCCTGGTCAGCAGCTTTCTTTCTGTATGACCGCAGGATCCAGACAGGTCAACAGACTACCAACATCAGAGGCGACCACAAAAATGCTGTTAGAGGGCGCGGTGCTCACACCCAAACGCTTGAATTTCTAAACCTCGTATTAGTCTTCATCAACAAGTATGTAGCTGATATGTCTTTCTTGACCAGTTTTTTGAAGGCGTAGTTAGGTGGCTTTGTTGATCTTCTGATATCGCTTTTTACGATTGTTTTTGTAATATGTCGACTTAACTTTGACAAAACAACACTTCTGACTTACTCCGTCCCCCAAAAATGGAATTAAAAAGTTAAACTACCCACATAACTGCAAGTGGGTATTGATACGACGTTTAAGAGTCTGGCGAAAGGCTCGTACATTGGCGTCTCCTTTGTTGCGTTGAAATACTGTTCATACCGTGTTATTGAAATGTCGTACGTCTTGGAACACAGGATTAACATTATGATAAAAGGGTGACCGTGTTAGAGAAAGGTAAAAAAAATATGTATCCTGCGCTGAGGTGAAACGGTGCTCGTGTCGTGTTACTTCAGTGCCAACGGTTCTGAAACACGAGATTAATATATTATGAAGATATCAGAGAAGGGTAAAAATATATATGATGAAGGTGTTAGGAAAGATAAAAAAAAATGTCTTCAGAGCTGCTTCCAAAGGTTGCTCGTATTAGGTTATTATACATTACGCTCCTGGTTCTGAAACAATATTACCAGTAGATTACGAAGGTATTAGAAAAGGTGACAAGTATATATCTCCTGCGCTGAGGTTGCTCTTATTGGGCCATTATACATTATGATTATGGTTTTGGTTGATAGATTATGAAGGTATTAGAAAAGGTAACAAGTATACGGTATATCTCCTGCACTGATGTTGCTCTTATTGGGCCATTATATATTATGCTTATGGTTTTGGTTGATAGATTATGAAGGTATTAGATTAGGGAAAAAAAAAAGTAAATATATTTCCTACGCTGATGTGAAAGGCTGCTCGTATTGGGTTCGCACATCTGATGCGCTTGGTCCTGAAGGCCGCCGAGACTAATATGTGAAGAGGCTATAAGCGAAGGTACGAAAATACGCCTAATCATGAAGTCATATGCTCGTGTATTTAGGTAATTTGCGGCACATAATTAACAGGCTCGTTTCAAATCGTTAAATAATATGTCTGGATTTTCAGAGAGCTAAAAATGGAGCAGAATTGAACTTGTAATTATTAATGATGCAAACTCTCTCTTTATTTATCTATCGGTCTATCTACGTATATGTCGCAGTCTATCTACCTATCTGTCTATCTATCTCTCTACCTATCCACCCATCTTTCCATATTTTTTCCCATCATTTTATTTACATTTTTTTACTAATCGCCAGTCCACTGACACGATCATGAATGGAGTAAATAATTTTCACTGAACAATATTTTTGCCCGAAGGAAAAAAAAAAGGTGGGGGGGAGATGGAACTGGAAGTGAGGCTTGGTTTGGTAAGTCTAAGTTGAACTGGATTGAGTTGAGGGTTGAGTTAGGTTTAGTTTGGTTAAGTTGGTTGTGTATATGGTGTTTGGTTTGGTTATGTTGGGTTCGGTCAAAGGCTGGATAGGTTGGTTTAAGTTTGGATTGGTTAAGATTTAAGTTGAGTTGAACGGCTGAACAGAGTGGGTTGGTTGAAATTAGGTTTAGTGAGGTTAATAAAGTTGAACGAGTGCATATGGTAGATTGTTTTAGTTAGGATGAGTTGAACGGCTGAACAGATTGGGTTGGTTGAAGTTAGGTTTGGTTAGGTTAATGAAGTTGAACGGGTGCATAGGATAGGTTAGTTTAAGTTTGGTTTGGTTTGGATGGAATGAATCAAACGGCTGAGTTGTGGAGATTGGGTAGGTAAGGCAGTGTTGAACGGTTGAATAGGTTGGTTTAAGTTTGGCTTGGTCAGGTTAGGTAGAGTTGAACGGCTGAAAATAAGAGGTTGGTTTAAGTTTATTCAGGTAAGGTTGAGTTAAACAGCTGCATAGAATAGATTCGGTCATCTTTGGTTTGGTCAGGTTAGGTCGAGTTGAATGCGAGTATGAGATCGTATGCGTTAGGCTAGCACAGAAGAAGTATAGTTTTGATTAAGTTACGTTGAGGAAGGTTTAGTTTGATTGTTACATCAGCTTACATAGTTTGAACAGAAGTATACAAAGGTTATCTGCGCTCCTCTCCTCATCCTGGCGTTGCTTTGAGGGCCTGAACCAGCGAATCGCCGGATCGAAGCTGAATCAGTAGAAATGACGCTGATCGGAGGCACTTTTCCGGCCTCCGTATTACGCGCATTATTATTCATAGTGCGCTCTCTCTCTCTCTCTCTCTCTCTCTCTCTCTCTCTCTCTCTCTCTCTCTCTCTCCACAGTTCGTTTTCTCCTTCCTTTCTTCCCCTTCCCAGAAAAACAAAGAAATATATATCGGGGCACAGCATTCACACAGTTCCATTCTCCTCCTCCTCCTCCTCTGTTATTCTCATCTCGACCTCCTTTCACACACACACGCAAGACGCTAACACAACAATCGCAGCCCAGCTTACACGTGTTTTAAGACTGCAACTGACGGATTAATGAGGTGACGTCTGATTCTCCCGGGCTGATAAGAGGAGGCGCCTTAATTTGCCTTTTGTATACAACGGTTTATGGCCGACCGTGATGTTGGCTGAGGGAGGTGAGTTAACTTTAAGTGATGTGATGTAGGGGAAGGTGAAAGGAGATCGGAGAGGGGAGGAAGGGGGAAGGGGAAGAATTCGGAGGTGGTGGAGGATCAGGAGGGGAGAGGAAAGGAGGTGATAGAGAGGGAAGTTTTGGGAAAAGGAGGAGGATAAGGAGGGGCGAGGGGAAAGGAGGAGTTGGTAGAGTGGGGAGAAGAAAGGATAGGAAGAGGAAAGGGGAGAGGAGAGGAGGTGGTAGAGGGGGAAACAGAAGGAAGAGGAGGCATGGGCTGAGGAAAGAGGTAGAGGAAAGAGGTAGGAGGAGAGAGGACAGAGAGAGAGAGAGAGAGAGAGAGAGAGAGGAGAGAGGAGAGAGAGAGAGAGAGAGAGAGAGAGAGAGAGAGAGAGAGAGAGAGAGAGAGAGAGAGAGAGAGAGAGGGTGGGACAGCCTGTTAATTATGAAGTGTCGAATGAAAATATAATATGAAAGAGAAAGACAATCACCGCAACCGTATTATCCAGAAAAATATATATAAAAGTAATGACGAAAATTATATAGTGGAGAAGCGGGAGAGCGATAATGAAAATGAAAATGAAAATGAGGGGAAGCATGGATGAGACAAAGGATGTCTGCAGTAAAGAAATAAAAGAAGAAAAGAAATGATAAGAACGAGGAATTAGAACAGAAGAAGAAGAAGAAGAAGAAGAGAGAGCAAGAAAGGAACGAGACGACTGAAGAAAAAGCGAAAAAAATGAGAGAAAAGAGGAATAGTCGAATGGTGATTAGACTGTTGAATTAGAGGAAGAGGAAGAACAATAACAAGAGGAAAATATTAGGTTAAAGATAGAGATGAAAGAAGAAAAGAGAAGAAGAATGATGAGAATTAGGAACTAGAAGAATAGGAAAAAAAAGTGACTAAAAGAAGACAAGGTAAAGATGATTAAGCAAAAGACGTGGAGAAAATGATAGACAGTTCTCGTCTGTCAGGGGACCAATATTGGATTTTACTTTTTTTTCGATCTTATGTACGTGGAGAATTTCTTGGAGTTGGTTTTGATTTCGCGCGCTATTTGCTTTTCATAGTTGCGTTTGCTACTCCGAATAAGGCTGCAACAAGCTCTGAGGCTGTTGTGGTACTGTGTGCGGGCTTCGGCCGTAGCATTCTCTTTCATCAAATTATAATTCCTTTTTTTTTAGGTTTACTGCCCTTTTTATTTCTCTGGTCATCCACGGTGGATCTACGGCCCCATTTACTCGCCTTGATTTCGTAGGCACTGTAGCCTTCTCTACCTGCAACAGCTTATCTTTGAAGACGTTCCACACGTTGTCGATTGTATTGTCGGTGATGTCTAGTTGGTCCCAGGTCGTAGGGGGAAGCAGCGCACGGGCTAAGTTGAAATTTCCTTTCTTTGTAATCTGGTATCACTGACGGATTATCTACGAGTTTATGACATATGTTGACATTAAAACGGATTAAGTGGTGATCGCATCCATTAAGTTTCTCACCAACTGTACAGTCGCGAATGAGGTCGGGGTCGCTTACTAATACCAGATCCAGCAGATTGTTTTCTCTTGTTGGTTGACTTACAACTTGAGTGAGGAACGAATCCTCCACCATTTCTATAAGCCTGTTACCCTCTTGATCTCCAGTCATCAGTCCCCAGTCAATGTTAGAGTAATTAAAGTCCCCAATTATAATTGCTTCCTTGCTTTGTGTTAGAGAGTGAATCTCTTCGTAGAGGGCAGTGTCATCGGCTGCCTGTTGTTTTGGAGGCCTGTATACGGTTGCAAGTGTTAGTTTCTTGTTATTTGTGGTTATTTCCACATAGACAGAATCGTATTTCTCTGCGTCCTGTTCGTCTATTTTTATGGCAGGGAGTGTACTTTTTACGTAGGAAACTACTCCTCCTCCTTTCTTGTGCTTTCGACTTTTGTGGAAGCTTTCGTACCCAGGGAATGACAGTTCGGATTCTAGATGTGTAGAGTTGGCCCAAGTCTCTGTGATGGCTACCACATCTGGTTTCTTAGTTGCAAAATACGCCCTAATTTCGTCCTTTTTGGGTATTAAACTACGTGCATTTGTGTACACGATAGAAATATGACCCCTGTTTTTGCCGTGACGAGTTGTACCAGTTCGCTTGTCGGAGGCGTCGTTAGTTACACAGTTTCTTGTGAGTCGCACCGACGCTACGGGTTGGTTGATCAAGGGCTGCCTTTGCCCCGTCCTCGTCCGCCGTTTTTTGAAAGGCTTTTCGAAAAGCTTTTCACTGCCTCGTCCAGAAGCCTCCCAAAACGCGCCGAACCAACTTTATTCAGGTGTAGTCCATCGTTCCTAAACAAGTCTGGGTGCTCAAAGAAGTGGTGCCAGGCATTTGTAAACGCCTTCGTCGTCACAAATTTCCTTCAGACTAGTATTGATGTTGCTCGCTATGTCGAGGGAGATGGAGAAAGGCAGTCAGAGAGGAAGGGAAGGGGAGGGGGAGGAAGGGAATTCCAGAGGAAGACGAGGGGAAGGGCTTGGGAAGGAAGGGAAGGGGAGGTGGAGGAAGTCAGTCAGAGAGGAAGGGAAGGGAAGGGAGGGAAGGAAGGAAAGGGAAGGTGGAGGAAGGCAGTCAGAGAGGAAGGGAAGGTAAGGGAGGGAAGGAAGGACAGGGGAGGTAGAGGAAGGCAGTGGAGAGGAAGAGGAGTGGGAGGGTGAGGGAAGGGAAGGGGAAGCAGAGGAAGGCAGTGGAGAGAAAGAGGAGTAGTAGGGCGAGGGAAGGGAAAGGAAGGGGAAGAAGGGAAGGTAGAGGAAGGCAGTGGAGAGGAAGAGGAGTGGTAGGGCGAAGGGAAGAAAGGGTGAGGAAAGGGAGTAGAGGAAGGCAGTGGAGAGGAAGAGGAGTAGTAGGAGGAAGGGAAGGGGAGGAAGGGGAGGTAGAGGAAGGCAGTGAAGAAGGAGAGGAGTGGAGGTTCCCATACTCAGCACCACCAAAGTAAAAGGTCAGACAGACAGGCTCGTGGTGGTGATAGAGGTGGCGTTCCTCGATGAGAGAAGTGACCTTTCCATTCTCTTCTTTTCCCGCCTTCTCTGTTTGTTTGTCTTCGCTTTCCTTTTCCTGAGTAAGAGCCGAGAGGTTTACTGGATGTTTATGTTCGTGTGTGTGTGTGTGTGTGTGTGTGTGTGTGTGTGTGTGTGTGTGTGTGTGTGTGTAAGCTTTTGTCATTTCTTTGCCCACGATATTGTCGCTATGTAGGTCAAGGTGTTCACAAAATCTCGTAGTGAAAGGAAGGGAAGCCGGCAGCCAACAATGAACAGATGGGAAACTGATGCTTAAGTTATGTAGTTCTGCGTCAAGTGAGTAGCATTAGGATCAAAGACACTTACACAAAGGAGAGCCATGAGGATTTCTATTCGAGGAATGCAATGAAAAAACTCCGAACAAAGAAATGCAGAAACAGGAATGGATAGTGTTATTTTTTTTCTCGCCTCATCAGCGTCAAGACACCTCTCCAACCTAGTCTGACCGAGCTTTGAAATTCCTCGTGTCTCGTCTATGGAGGCAGTGCTCGGCGGGATTTTTTTCTGTCTGTTTTGCCCTTGAACATCCTCCTTTACTGTGAAAAGAATAGTAATAAAAACATCAGTTAAGTTTGCAGTTGAGTAAGATCATAATCAGTCCATATTAAATAAGTGGGTTGATTATATGACGATTTCTAACAGGAGGAATGTAAGAATAAAATACAAAAAGCAAAAATACTTCTCATAACTTCAGTTGTGTATTTGTTTTGTGATACTTTTCTTGATTTCAGATAGACTATATTCACCCCAACCTTCCCCTCCCAGAGTATTCAGTAGTTCATGCGAAAAATATTTGGAAATTACATCGTTTCTTTTTATCTGTTATGTTTTATTTGGTTACTTTATTTCTACTGTATTATTCATCCTGTATTGCGTTATCGATTTCTTTCCTGTTGTCACTGTTACGGTATTACGTTAACTCGTCATCATCCACACACGTGAAGTATTTATTATCCGTGCAACAAGTGTATTAGATTTATCATTCTCATCGGACTGAAGAACCTATTGTATTTATCCCCATTTTTTTTCGTTCTTCCTTGGATTAAGTTCACTCCTGCCATCCCCCGACAAACGCACAGTGTCACCTTCCTTCATTTTCACCAAGAAGTAAGATCGTTTTTGCTTCCCTCATTTTTATTCCAAGGCGTGGGCGAGAGAAGTCATGTTTGGACGAAGCAGGGAGTGGGGATTAAGGAAGAAGGGAGGGAGGGAGAGGAGAAAGAGAAAGCAGGAGGAAGGGTAGTGAGAAGAAAAGGCGGGAAAACGAAGGAGCAGGAAGGAAAGATACGAAGGAAGGAAAGAAGAGGCGAAGGCTTATTAAGGGTGAGAGTGGACAGGCTAAACAAGAGAGAGAGAGAGAGAGAGAGAGAGAGAGAGAGAGAGAGAGAGAGAGAGAGAGAGAGAGAGAGAGAGAGAGAGAGAGAGATTCACAGTGTGTGTGTGTGTGTGTGTGTGTGTGTGTGTGTGTGTGTGTGTGTGTGTGTGTGTGAAAATAAAAATATAACAGAAAACATGGATACTAGAAAAACAAGACAGGAGAGAGAGAGAGAGAGAGAGAGAGAGAGAGAGAGAGAGAGAGAGAGAGATAGAGAGAGACGAGACGAGACGAGACGAGACGAGACGAGAGAAAGCCAAGGTGTGTAAGTGCGGTAAGGAAGTGGGGAGGGAGGGAGGGAGGGTGGATTGGAGGAAAGGAGGAAAGGAGGGAGGCTTCTCAAGGTCACCGCTGTACAATCGCTTCTTTATCTAGAACGCGAAAGATACCTGGCAGCGGGCCAAGCCACCGCGATACTGGCGGGGGAGGGGGCGTAGAGGGGAAGGGAGAGGAGGGAAGGAAGGGAGGGAAAGGGTTGCCTCCACCAGCAGCAGCCAGCCAGACACAGTTCTCTCTCCTTTCCTCTCCGTCTCTACACTTCTTTCTTCTTGATTTGCCTCTTTTTCTCCATTGCATTGTAGCTTTTTATTCATTGTTATTCTCTGTAGTTTTCCTCTCCTTGGGTTTATTTTCTATTTTCTTGTATGCTTATTGCTTCATGAGTGTCCTGCCTCTCGCTCCGTCTGGTGTTCGTGTTTTACTTTAGTCTTGTTTTCATGCTAATTTGTTCCTCCGTTGGTAGTCTACACTTTGGGTTTATTCCACCACCAGCAGCCACCCAGCCAAACAGCCACATTTCTCTCCCTCTCTCCTCCTCCCTCTCCGTCTCTACACTTCTTTCACCTTGATTTTCCTCTTTTTCTCCTTTGCATTGTATTTACTGACTGTTAATCTGTAGTTTTCGTCTCCTTGGTATATTATCTTTATTTGCTTCGTTCTTCTTGCTCCACGGGTGTTTTGCCTCGCTCCGTTTGGTGTTAAAATGAGCGTGTGTGTTGCTGTATTACTTCAGACTTGTTGTCATGTTCATTCAATTTTTCTTTTATAATCAGCAACTGGGCGCCATAATATAACCCCAGATGCTGCGGCTTTATATTGAACAACCAATCTATGCTTCTGAATAACGTAGTGCTCGCGGCGTGGCCCAAGGGGTTAGCGCAGGTGGTGGGTAGGGTGGTGGTGCTGGAGGGCCTTCCACATGCAAGTTAGAGTGATATGATTCTAGATGCTGCGGCTTTATAATGAACAACCAATCAGTCCATCGAATGTGGTGCTGGCGCGGCGCCGAGGTTGGTGCAGGTGGCTGTGAGGGGGGGAGGGTTACCAGAGGGCCTTTCACATGCAAATTTGTGATATCCTGTAGCTGAAGGCACAGGAGGCAACATTTTCCGTATGTCTAAAAAAAATAATTCCTTGAACGACAGATTTCCGGTTTCCTTCCTGTGCTTGGGGCATGTCAAACCGGCGTCATTCTTAGAACGAATTAATTATTTTCCCAATGACGACGCTCACTGAGGGCCGTATTACTAAACATTTTGTCGCTTAAGTTCACCTATTTGACAAGGCTTTCCTAGGACGATTGGGCTTTTCCTGGAGTAGCTTTTTTGACCTGATGGTAGTTTGTCCCCTCTCCAGTACCATGAACCTAAAGAAACACTCATTAGAACTCAATTGCCTCCCTATTTGACCTTTAGAAATAGTTGATGTTAGAAGCGAAATGGTCTTATAATACCAACCTGAGTCAGTGTCCATGAACCTTTACTCGTCAGCCTTGCCGTTGACCTCATCCACCCTTTGTCATCTGCTCTGAGCGCTGAAACAAAAGGTAAAGCGTCGCGGTACTCAAGCTACAAACTAACTAAATCTAAGTAGGCTATTTTACAGGTAAAGTTTAGGGCAGCATACGCTATAGCTGCGCGTTGCGTCGGCGTTCATCTCCGTCTCCTTAGCCCTTGCGTCTGTATAGTGGGTGAGAATCAATAACACACACAGGACCAAGGGATGTAAGTACTATAGCTGCATCGTAATCGTAACTCTCTCTCTCTCTCAAATGGTAACTCATAACTCATAAATACTGTGTGTGTGTGTGTGTGTGTGTGTGTGTGTGTGTGTGTGTGTGTGTGTGTGTGTGTTAGATAGAGTAAATGAAGCAGATCCAGTACAAAAATAAATATAATACAAAAATGTAGAGAAGAGTGGTCAAAAGAGAGGTTAGTTTCGGATGAAGAGGCGTCTTGATACTCCTCTCGTGTGTGTGTGTGTGTGTGTGTGTGTGTGTGTGTGTGTGTGTGTGTGTGTGTGTGTGTATGTGTGTGTGTGTTGATATATCACGCCCGAGGACTTGGATTTAGCCAGATTGATACAGACAAGTATTTTATGATTCATCAGTTGTTATGCAATCTATGTTGACCCTTTGTTCTGTCTCTGTTTCTTCTTTTCTTTTACTGTATATTTGAATTTTTTTGCTTTATCATTTTCTGAGTTTATGGTCACGTTTTTCTCTCTCATTGTGTATTTCTTCCATGCTCATTAATAATTCATTCCTCTCCATCTTTCATATTTTATCAACATTTTTTTCCCTTCCTCCCTTAATATTTCCTATGCCATAATTATTTTATTTATATCTCAAACGCATATCACATTTTTCGTCCCTTCCTTCTCTTTTTCAGCATCTTCCATCATTAACTTTTTTTATACATATTTCTATTCACATCATATTTATCTTATTTTCAAACTACTAGTAATAACAATACATCATGACTCATAACAGTTCCCTTTCTCTATAACATTTACTCCTTTTAACTTTTTTTTCCTTCCCGTACCTCTCCCATCACCAATATTCGCATTTTTTCATATCTTTATCCTCGATTTGTATTCTTTCTTTCATCTCACATAACATTCCCGGTTTATCTGTAATGTTCACTCTTTTGTTTCCTGAATCTGATCACTGCTCTTTTCTTGCTATTGCTGTTGTTCTCTTTCTTTCCTCCTCCGTCACACGAGTCGCGTATCGCTTCACCCCCTCGTTCATTATCGTTATTATTGTGTGCACCACGATCATTAATTCCCTTTGTTTTCCCCTTCATCCTCTGTGGTTTTGTTCCTGAAATGCCATTCATGTTTATTTTCATTACCTGCAGCAAGTGAAGCAGCAACCTCGAATGTGAAAGAAGAGAAAAAATGGTATATTATTTGAATTATCAAGGCAATGCAAATATACACTGACAAACAGACAGACAGACAGACAGGCAGGGAGACAGACAGACAGACAGACGATAGACAGACAAACAAACCGATGAGCATGCAGACAGACAGACACAGACAGACACTAACAGACAGACAGACAGACAGACACACACACAGATAGACAAACAAACCGACGGACATGCAGACAGACAGACATAGACAGACACTAACAGACAGACACAAACAGACAGACAAGCAAGCAAACACACACACACACTCACACACACACACACACTGACACGAACATCACGAAGAAGTAATTAACAAAAAATCAAGGACGATCTTCCGAAATTACGATGCCAAGGGAATGCTAAGAGTCAAGGTGTGTGATTCCCATGGTCTGATCACGCTCTCAACTCGCGGTCCCCAGCCAGCACCCTCCCGGCATGAACTTTGAAGCTTAGTGATGAACCATTGTGAACAACTGAACCTCGCACCCACACGCATCCGGAAGGCTGGACACAAAGTCGGTATTTCAGACGCTTCCGCC
This sequence comes from Eriocheir sinensis, assembly GCF_024679095.1. Taxonomy (NCBI): domain Eukaryota; kingdom Metazoa; phylum Arthropoda; class Malacostraca; order Decapoda; family Varunidae; genus Eriocheir; species Eriocheir sinensis. Next base: position 1,611 of record NW_026111753.1, on the reverse strand, counting down.
TCTCATGCCAGTTATTTCCACGGCCCGAAGAGGAGGTTAATCTAGTTCTAATGACTGATTTTATAGGTTCATGGTACCTACAGAAGAATGGTCAAACTATTAACAGGACCATAAAAGTAACCCTGAAATGCCTACAACTCCTACGAAAGTCTTGTCAAATGTGTGTGCTGAGCGTCGAAATGTTTAAGAATGTCTCAGAACTCCTGATCGGCACACGGTGCCCATTCACTGCTGGGTGGACACTGACAGGGGGCACAGATAGAAGGCTGCTGATCCGTGTCCACTCTGCCAGAGAATAGAATCCGGGACCTTGGTTGTGAGGCGAGCATGCTAACCACCGTATTGTGTGTGTGTGTGTGTGTGTGTGAACCCCCCACCACACATCTCTAAAATGTGTAATTGTCTGAGAGAAAAAAAAAAATATAAACTGAAACTGTATTCGTCGTCCATCTAAAGGAGGAACTAAAGACCCTCGCCGAAAGAGGTTGATTTGCTGTTGCCGCGGCCTTAAGAGGAAAAAAAAGTGTTGACTGCAAGACCCCACGAGCATTGCGGGGCACGGACGAGAGAGAGAGAGAGAGAGAGAGAGAGAGAGAGAGAGAGAGAGAGAGAGAGAGAGAAGTCTTGGATTGGCATGTAAACATTATTTCTGGCACTGAGCATATATAATTTTTCTGCCTCGCCATAAGCCGTGTTAAAAATATTCATTAAGTGATATTATAATCTCCGGTTTGGCACACTTGGCGGAGTAATCATCCCATTGGGAATATTAAAGAGGATCACACCGCCGTTGCTCTCCTTCCCATCCTTTCCTTTTTTGCCCTTCTATTCCCTTCCCTTCCGTTTCGCTTTCTTTCCCTTCCCGTCTTAAAATTTCACTTCCTTTTTTTTAATTTCTTGTCTTTCCTTCCGTTTTTCTTCCTTCCTTTTTTTTTTTCCCTTTTTTCCCCTTCCACTCCCTCCCTTCTTATCCTGCCCTCTCTCTCTCTCTCTCTCTTATCTTTGCATTTCCACTTTATACATTTCTATTTTCCTTTCCTTTTACTTTTTTTTTTTCTTTATTTACCTCCTTATCTTTATCTCTTTATTAAAATTTCTTTCAAATTATCTCTCCGTCGCATTCCGCTTTCTTCTTTTGTTGCTGTTGTTTTTGTTGTTGTTGCTGTTTTGTATTGTATTTATGTATCGAGGTAATGTTTGGGTGCACTTACTTATGGTTCTTTTCGAGTTTTTATCGTACCATAAAAAAAAAAAAACACTTTACTCGACCAGCAATAATACTGTTTTTATATTGAGAGAGAGAGAGAGAGAGAGAGAGAGAGAGAGAGAGAGAGAGAGAGAGAGAGAGAGAGAGAGAGAGAGAGAGAGAGAGAGCGTTGCAATACGTAAAGAAACAATCTGAAAATTTCCTTTACTTCCATTTTCCTATTGTTTTAATGAATCTATGAACTTCTTGACGGCATGAAAATCTCGGATGTATATCAACATTTATCTCGGTGGGCCACCAACCGACTCTCTCTCTCTCTCCTCTTCCAGATCCATTATTATTTTATTGGTCTGTCTGTTCTTTATCTTTACTGAATCACCACGTTGTTATTCTTCCTCGAGGCA